>NC_056727.1:1254646785-1254936785 GCF_019279795.1 Protopterus annectens
GTTACACACGTCCGTTCGGACTGTACTGTGTGTCGATCCACACAACGGCGTACTGGGCATGCTCACACACTTAGCAGTTGCAAAGGGCCGTCGTGCATGCAGATGGAGTCTAAACACGCAAGGGCTCAGTGTTGACTGTCCTATGTGTCCATCTACACAACAGCGTACAGGGCATGCTCACACACTTAGCAGTTGCAAAGGGCCATCTTGCATTCAGATGGAGTCTAAACATGGAAGGGCACAGTAAGGTATAACTGTCCCCACGCACAGGGCGGACACTCACATGCAGTAACCAGTACACACTCAGGTGCCATCACAGCTGTCACAGGTGGAGATCACAGACGTACACACCGCAGTCTACACTGTAGCCCTCAAGACATCACCATGTCATTGGTGCAGCAATACACAGCCATACATTACCACAACACCATGTAACACATGACCAGTGGACTGTACAGAGGTCTACAGCAACTGTGCAGAGTACACATGTACCAACAGGGTTCCAACAGGTGTTATGCATTGCAATGATATCACTATACATGACCAGGTCAGCTCAATACATACCAGGGGCCCTGGGTCTTATACAGCTGTGACAGATGAGTGTTGCTGTACATCAATGAACACACATGTTTGGATATGTCATACATGTGATTGCAGTGGATGCGTGCATGGACCACACACACAACACATATGTACATAGCATAGCTTTTGCTGTCCCCCATGCAGAAAAGTGGCTTAAGCAATCATATGCACGCAAATAGAAGGTGGGTCCATGTCTGTTGAATGCTCACAGTACAGGAGGAAGCAATGTTGACCGAGGACACATTCCCTTGTACTAGTCGCCCATGACACCCGTGATATCATACCACAGTCCATGTGTTATGTATGTCAACACACATGTCCACCAATAGCAATGCATACAAACATGGCTACAGGAGACGCATGTAGGACCAACACACATGTACAATCTGTACTGTGCATGCAGCAACCATGCATGTGCAGTGACTGATGTCCGTAACTCATCTGTGTCTAACTACAACATGCAGTCACAATGCAGCCCCATCATTGACACCTGTATATGGTGACATACTGACAATACGGTTGGTTGTACATCATGTATGGAGGGATGTGTGTACATAAAGTGGTGATCCACCTGTGTAGATGGATGTTTGCCTGGGATGGCTCACAGGTGTGTCACACGCCATGCTACCATGACATGTGCAAAGAGTACGCTATGTCACTGCTACTTGATGGTGATGACATAACACTTACACAGCGGTCAGGTGTTACCGACTGTACGTCACATGACACTTGTAACACTTATATCCTCCCGTGTGCATATAGCAGCACAATTGCCAGACATAGCATTGGTATACATAATGTGGACAATACCGCTGCATGTCTGTCAAATGTCTCATCATGTGGCAGGTGTATCATTCCCAGCACTGCCATGTGTGTCCGCTTGTGTGGAGACGTGCCTTCTGTAGCCACCACACGTTCCTGTTCAACGTTAACAGACGCTGACTGTCCTTCCTCTATGGCCACTGGTGATGCAGTATGGTGGGGATTACGTCCCAATTGTTACACACCCCTGTCCACTGTTGTAGAGATCTGTACATGCTGTAGTGTGGAAAGCATGACGTCGGCAGGTGTGGTGCATCACACACATCGGCTATCCGTATACACATTTGTGGTCACCACAGTGTGTGTGTGTGTGTGTGTGTGTGTATGTATGTATGGCTGTCTGGTGCTTGGTGTGAGGGTGTATGCTACCATACAGTGAAAACAGGATCACCAACCCCTCATGGTAATGCAATCTACTACCCTGTTGATGCCATCGGTCCCAGCTGTACTTGCTACCTGTGCATGTTCCTTCTCTGTGTCACGTCATGTGGGTGCAAAGTACTGTGAGGGTGATGACCACATAGGCAAGGGTCCTCACCTCAAAACTATGGGGTGTGCATTATAGTGTTGTAGACTCCATGAATGTGAGCATGTTCCTGTAATGTGACAGAGTATTACTGCTACACAGTGTGGCCTCATGCTATCAAGTGGCCTCTAATGTCATCATTGGCCAGACCGCTGTGTACAACCCCTGCACCATGTCAAGATACCTGTAATGTCTCCTGGTATGTATGTCACGTCTCTGGCCGCTGTAGCCTTTTCAACTGACCACATGCTTCAGGTGCAGTATATGTGCGGACATCTGTGTCATGTTAAACTTTCCAACAGTCAGGTTGAGGGTACGTTTAGCATGCTGATATTGCCATATGTACCTGTGAGTACTCCACAGTTATACCTGGGGGACTGCAAACACTGCTACCTGTAGGCACATGCCAGTACACCATAGGGGGGAACCAGGGCATCATTACCAACATGCTGTTACTGTTGTAACCGAGGCACATACTGTGAACATATCACAATGCATGCTGCACCTGTACTACATGGTATGTCTGGTGCATGTAGACTGATGTTATATACACGTCTCTCACTATTCACACACAACCAATGCAACATACACTTCCCTCACTATGCATACACAAGTAATGTAAGATACACCTCTCACTATTCTGTTCACCCTGTGCATCAGACCATTTGAGCATATCACTGCACCGATGGTGTGGATGGCAGGGATGTGGCACAGGCTTCATCATATGCACAGGATGATAATGTTTGCCAGGGGCATAGGCTGCACCAATGGATGACATCATGTGTGTGGGTAAGGGCCGGTGATTTGATTGGACATGTCTGTTCAGTATGCATGTGGGTGTTGTGGAGCCCTACAGTTGTGTTTGCTGTGTGCATGTATGTGCGCACACAGTTCTGTCATTTGTGAGGCCTGCACAAGGGTATTATCGACAGCTCCAGATTGTACAGACCAGATTGTACAGCTCACTGTGTCCGGCCATGGCCACGTGTCCTGTGCCTGCCAGGGGTTGCACGGGCACTACCAGGCAGAGGTACAGAATGGCTACTGTCTGATGACACATGGCCACTGGAACCGTGTCCCCACTGGGAACGTCCAGGGCCATGTCCACGTGGCCTGCTGTGGCCTGGTGTGGACAGCGGAGCTCCAGTTGCACTGCTACTGCTACCAGCACTATGGGAGTGGCCATGTGAGGTGGCACGCTCATGTTGACCTGCACTAGGTGGTGTAGCTGGCCTACATCCACGTGGCCTATGCCTCACACCTACCAGATGTTCCAGCACAGACAGCTCACGCTCGCAGATTGCCATGCCACGGTCAAGGATTCTGACCATATCACCCAAACATCTGTCCAGAACATCAGCAATCTGCTGTTGAGCACCTGCCAATGCCTGGATGTTGCTGTTTAGGGTATGGATAGCAGCCCTCTGCAGCCTCTGCCCTTCTCTGTTCTGCCATTTGGCACGTGCCTGTGCCGCCATTACAGTCTGGAACATACATCTGGTGATTCCAGCTGCTGCGCTATGTCCTGCAGGTGCATGTCTGCCAGAGGTCCTCCTACGAGCAGCACCGGCCACATGCCTGTGTGGCACATCTGCAGTCAAGTACACTGACACCATGGTGTGGAGACGTGCCTTCTGTAGCCACCACACATTCCTGTTCAACGCTAACAGACACTGACTATCCTTCCTCTATGGCCACTGGTGACGCAGTATGTTTTGGCAGCTGAACTGTGTGCGGGGAAGAGGGGGACATAGCTGGGATGGCAACCGTTGGCACAGATTCAGCCCCTTACAAACCTGCCTGTACCTCATGCTTATGTTCATCACTGCTAGCATCTGTGGGGACACTAACATCAGATGGACCGTAGGAGGGTAACGCACCTACATCACCTGTGAATGCAAAGAAAGACTGTAAATTACAATAGACTTGCACTGACACACACACACACACACACACACACACACACACACAACAACACACACTGACACACACACACTGGCACACACACACTCTGACACACCATGCATGTGATATGACAGATGGCATACAGCATGCCTGTGATACAGCTGACAGCATGCGGCTCAGACATCAATAGTGTTTGTTAGCATACCCCCTGGAATGCACACTACAGCAAGCAGGTGTCATATCATTAGCCATGCAATTCACACGATCATGGTAGTATGCATACATCCCTGTGATACACCATGTGGACCAGAACAGGATAACAGTACACATGGCTGACGTGACCTTGACATGTAATCTGCTGACATGTGCATTAACATGCATACATGTCTGACACAATGGTGTCCTGACACATGTACAGCATCGTACTGGGTATCACATTGCGGTGTTGTCCATATGCCCTACAGATAGAATGCATGTTGAGCAAATGTGCATGGGCATGGTAGGGGACAGTGAGCCATCTACATTGCTGTACAGTGTGAAGTACAGACACTGTGCCATTGCATGGCATCATGAGGCATCTATATTGCTAAACAGTGCATAATATGTACACATTGCATATCCAGAACTGCATGCATACCCATGACATACCTGCGGATTGTGACCCACGATGCTGAGGTGTATACACACCACACCAAACCATGCTGTGTCATGTGACAGATCACTGGAGGACATACAGATGACACCCCTGCAAGATAACTACAGAGTGTTAGCTGCCTGGCAACCATGTCCACATATAGCGAACCTGTCACGTCTCCATTTTGCACATGACATTGATGTACCACACACACATGGTGCACAGCTAACAGTGATGTCTTACGGCAGCAAGGGAAATGTACAGTATCTGTGGCCTGGTGTCACTGTCAGTGGAAGCTGTAAAGGTGACTACTGTCATGCTATGACACAGGCGTCATGTTCAACACATCTTATGAGGTAGACGTCAGTGACACCTCCACTAGCTGTGCACAGATATTTAAGATGTGCAGCATACCACCTCCCTGTACAACCGGTCTAGTAGGGCTGTAATTGGACCATGTGTGGGCAAAATGAGTCAGGGTGTATCCACATCACAGCTACTATATGGCTATGTGTCTCTGGCCATCCCCCATGGCCATGTGTGCACATATGTTGGTCATATGTGTGTGATGGCCATCTATCACACATGTATGTGTTGTCCCATATGACATACACCCATAGATGTCGGATATGTCACCATCCACAGGGCTATGCGGGCAACAGGTGTATGTGTGGTATGTGGGGTATGGGTTATAGGAAAGTGTGACAATATTGCAACCAAAACACTATGTGTCTGAGACATGTCGGATGGCACATCACAATGTGTGAACCCATTGCAGGGGCATATAACACAATGGCGATGCCTGTGGGCTGCCCATATCACTGCTCACTGTGTGGTACTGTTTTGTGTACCACACGTTTTGTTCCACTGTATAGTACATATGCCTCCTTTGTAGAACACCTCCACCATTGTATGCACAGCTGGACACACATGTAGCAATGACAAATACTGTGGTTTCATGTCTGTGTGTCATTTCATTTGTATATATTGCACACGGGTGGCCTGTGTGGATGATGGGTGATGCGACCTGTATTTCATGTCTGGAATGAACATCATGTGTACAAGTATTAACTGGCCACATGGCAAATAGATCTATGCTTTGACATGCCTGATACCGATGACAGTCTCACCTGCAATGGACTCTTGTCTGTGCGGCACGCCAGAGGTACCTGTATTGGGGTGACACAGCAGTATGAACATTATCCATGACTGTATGACAGCCACAGGGTGCACTGTGCAAGTTAACACATTCACCTGTACAATAGCATATAGTAAGCACATGTGTGCATACCATACCTCTCAACCTCTTAGAACTATAAATCTGGACAAAGCCTACTATGATGGGGTACAAATAGGGACAGATGTGAAATATTGCTCTTACAAACTTAGAAAGTTGCTAGAATAATAGGTTTGCATGCACATGTTTTTTACAAGGAATGTGCAGTCGTAAACACAAATGTTTGTCATCATTTAATGACTCCAGTCCTCAGCTATTTGCCAGAAAGGGACAGATATTAAGGGGAACACACCGACAATATGAGGCAGACCTCTGGACATTCTGCAAATACCTGTACAGTTCAGAGGTATGGTGCATACACAGGGTAGCATACTGTAATATGCAGCATGTGTGTCCACATACCTTGCATATGTTGTTACATTACATGAGGTACAGTGACACATGCACGTACGTGGGATATACTGGCCATATGTTCAGGACTGACTTACCAGGCAACTCCAGGCTCATTGGTTGGGAGACACCCACCTCCACGATGGCAGCTAGTGTTTGTGGGAGCTGTTCCGAGGGTGTCCCCAGACTGGCCAGTAGCTCCTCTGTGTGTGTGAGTGGAGGCTGGGTTGGTGGCCCACCACCTGTTCCACCTTGTTCCCTGGCGATTGCAGTGGCATGCTGTTTTGCATGATGTATCAAGTCCGTGCAGTGTCTGCGCACCTGCTGGTAGGTGCGGTTGTGGCCACCCACTTCATTGACCCTCCTGCAAAGATCCTGCCACAGGTCATCCCGCTGCTGTGCGTGCTGTGGCACATGGCTAAATAACACCTCGTAGTTCTCATGGAGGTACGGGATTAGGACATCATCCTCCTGTCGGCTGTATGCTGGTAGGCGTGTACGAGGCAGTATCTGTAAGACATGATGAAGGTGAAAGGTCACATTTTCAGACATGTACAGTGATACTGTTGCACATACATTTCTAGTACATCTGCACAGTTATCTTTGCAAATCATCATGACACTAACATGACTGGCATGTATGTGTCTCACACATGTAACACCCATTATGCATTGGATATCATCTCCATATATGTGTGTCACCTCATTACAGTGTTCATACTGCATGTGACTGCTGCCTTCATGTGGGCATGTCTGTTTTCCTGCACTGGTGTTCTTACCTATCTGCACATGCCTGGATGTGTCCACGGTAATGCTGTTGACCTTGATGTCACATATCAACACAGACACAGCCTTAATGGACTTGGGCAGTGACAATGCACCAAGTACGCATGGAAACCTGTACATGCATCTGTTTTGCCATAGACATCTACACTGCACTGCACAGCTGTTCAACATCCTGCCACAGATCGCCTGTGTTTCACATGTGATAGACATGGGACAATGGCTAGTCGGACGTCATTCGCAGGTAAGGTTATCGGCTATAGCATGTATGGGCTGGGTTTACTAGCTGTATCTGACACCCATTATGCCACCACGAGGGGCATCAGTGATACATTACTGATCCTGACAGTTGATACTACATCTGCCATACGGCCGTCACACCGTGTATGACAGGAATGATATGTGCAGCTATGTGGACAGGGCTGCATGGTATGGCGGGAGTATGTCACAAGTGTGGCACAGGGATCTGTCCAGCATGTGGCCATCCTAGTCGTAGGACGGTGGTTGTCCATGACGTATGTCTTTCAGATCAGGCTATGGACGTGTAGCATGTCCAACAGCATAGTGTGGCATATGTCTGTATGCAAGGTGGATAGCATATTGCATACTGGAGGTGAGTATTGTGGAGGCTGGTATCGGCCATCCACGCATGGCCCCTACCCCTGGAAGGTGATGTGTTCCAATATTGGTCACACGGGTGCTGTGTATGCCTGTCCAATGATCTCCGTGCTCATGGATGCCACCCTGTCATGTCATGGGTACCTCGGATGACTACCTAAAGGGCCATGGAGATGTCTCCAACTCAGGGAGGTGTACTGCACAACACCATCCCTAACACAGTGTCCATAATGTTGACCACAGCCTAGGTGGTACTTAATGGGTACAGGGATATTCCCCTAGTGGTGACATCATTGATATCATCCACCAGAATGTGCACATATGTCACACACCTCACACACACAGCCCATTCTGTACGTTGTTCAGAACACTCTGACAACTATTGCCCATAGGTCATGGCCATTCACATCCTCACATACACAGATGGCTGACATTTGTCTGTGTGGTATGGGCTACAATGAGGGTGGGGTACAACACATTAACCCTGGTTTACTGTAGCTGACACCGGTGTGATATGCACATGTCACTGTAGCACCTTTAGTAGTTGTGAGTCTGTCAACAGGCCATTGGTAAAACACTCCTGTGACATACAAAGGCATTTGTAGTCAAACATCCGTACTGTCTTGTACATCTGTACTGCTAACATCTACATTGATAATGGTTCATGGACTTGCAGACCATACCCGGCAGTGTTCTGATGTGGTGCCACCAATCATGACTGTCGTCAACACTTGTGGGTTGATATTACCCAACACCCTATCTGTATTGTATGGGCATGCTCGGCACTTGTTCAGAGCTTCTTGGCACGTTATGAGCTACTGCTTAGTATAGCACCCATTCCACACCAGTCCTCACAGGTACACTGTCTGTCCATACATTTCCAGCTTGCTTACAGTACAACAGCTGTCGTACACACATCACTCACATATCTCATGAGACATGGTGGTTTATACGGCATGTCCACCTGGCACGTACCAGTTATATACAGGCATGTCCAACTGGCATGTACCAGTGCTATTGCCTGTCTATATGATGACTATGTTGTACATGTGGCAATAGAGCTATTGTCATGTACACAGTCAATGCACACCTCCCAACATACAACAGTACAGCCTGTGGGGGATGCACATATGCAGCCCTGCTGGGGGTTATACTGTCACCAACCCTGACTGCACCTGACAGTCATGTGGGGATGTGTAACATTCGTAACACACCCCACTCATCACATAGTCCCACATGATCCCCACCACAGGCCACACATATGGAGACACCTTGTGCAGTACCCCTCCATACTCTGTGTAGGCACCAATGGCAGCCCACATCACCAAACACAACCACACCATCCTATAGCCCACAGACACATGTGCCCATCACATACAGCCAATAGGGTGTCATAACATACACAACACACCTGTCATAGGTGGCTCTGTTGGCGGTCACACTGCTGTTCCACTCAGCAGGCTACACAAGGCAATAGTCACTTACATCCTGCTGTTGGGTAACTGGTTCTGCAACATAACCTATGCACCCATGCCACACCTCAGCAGGTACGATGTGACTGTCATTTTCCATGTTTGTGTGACTGAAGTTGTATCTCAGGGCACAGACTATGTGTGCAGGGACATGCAATAGCCCACAAGTCTTGTAGCCCTGGTGGTGTGGTCCGAGCCCTGGGGAGCATTTTGCAGTCATCCAGACCTGTTACCACTGTACAAGTTGCCCATGCTTCTGCTGTCATTCCACAGGCATCTGGTATCTGTCCACTTTGACAGACCTGGTCAAACAACATGATGCTTTGGCACAGTTGACCTGCACCTGTCAGCCCTGGGAGTACGGATCACATGTTGGACTCTTGCTGCTTTTATACTGCCTGTCTTGCACAGTGTCCAGTAACAGTCACCATCAGAACGGGAACTGGCTAGCGAAACATGTGGTCATGTAACACAATGCTTGACATTATCCTCTGTGATGCACGCAGGCAAGGCACACCTGATAGTACACCACTTCAATATCTCTGCAGTGACTGGGACCTGATTCTAGGCTCTGCAGAGCACACCTGCAATGACTGGTTATAGACAGACCGTACCTCTCAGGCACGTACCTGGACTGGCACACCCACGGCTGAGGTGTACCCATATTCCACTATGTTGTACACACATCCCAGCTGGTTACTTAGCACAATGCATCACAGGTGCTCCATGTGCAAATAACTGTGTCCGGAACTGCTATACACAGTGTTACAGGCTGCGGATTCAACATACCCCACAGTTAACAGACCTCATTTCATGGTGTACTGGACAGTTGGGCTCATACTGCTACTACTGATGTGAGACTGACAGTAACCCACACTTAACTGTGATAGCCACACATGTACCGACACATTAGGCGTACGCTGTCCGTGAGTCATAACCTTCACTCGGCTGGATCGGCACATACACACCACCTCCAAGACCAACAGTATCCTTGACATGGACACTACCAACATGTGACTGCTTTTCCGCACCTGGGGTTATCCCCTCATTGGTGGAATCTGAACATATGCTACTCACCCTTGTTAGCCACATACTGGCACCACACACTTCACGGCATACACAGTACAAGAGTACTACAACACCTACTACAGATGTCTTACGACAGTGGTAGTTGATGTCATGACACACGTGCAGGTGGACAATGCACATACAAATGCTGAGGCATACCCCAGTGCACTTCATTAGCACATACATGACAAAATGGATCATGCTATTCCACACAGAGCCATGATGGCACACAACAGATAACAGACACCACTCTGGGGGTGCAGTTCCATGGACATACTTTACAACAACAGGTGGGGGCTGTTGCACAATGGTGTACATTCCCATGGGTGGGGTAACTCACTGGTCAGCCTCAGTAGGGCCACGGAATCCCTCATCACATACTCCATAACTAGCCACGTACACATTACTGCGACACATTCCGAGATGTACCACAAGGCATTATGGTGGTATGTCAATAGTCATATGCAATACCCACATCTGCTCACACATACAACTGTCACTCTGGAACATGACAGAAACAGGTGATGTTGGCAACATGCTGTCTGATGGCTTCAATGCCAACATTACACCCTCTCTCTCCCTATGGGGCCACATTCCTTGCAGGAACATTGCAGTGTCCCTGCAGTCGCAACTACACAGTACTGACCTGCACTCTATATCTCCTGGGACACTGGCCCTTGTCACCCTACAACATCCCAGGCTGTGATGTCCACAAACCTCTGACGACATGTCTTCCCACTGGGACACCATATTCAGTAATAGCCTTGTACCAGACATTGTGGCCACTGACTGGCACACAGCAACAGTTACACTCCACACAGGTGGCACCACAATGCATGACTGGGACTATTGCCCTACACACCTGACTGGACTTTTCTGCACGGCTATAGGGCACATCATCATGGACATCATTCTCTGAGACTTTGTTGTGCTCCAGTCCTTTGATGCCAGCTGGCTTGGTATTGTTGGGGCCACAACATGCCTCCTACACCTGGTGAACTCCTTTCATACAGTGACCAGAGTAGTTGATGATGACACAGGGGTCCACACAGCCTACAGTGTCCTCTCGCTGGCTTTCAGCACCGTTCTCCATTCTGGTATTGATAACATACACATCCACCTGCACATCAAAACATATGTCAAAGGATGTTATGCAAAGTGGCTAATGGACGGGACACACACACTGAGGGTAGCATACCATATCACATACTGCATTTCAGTTACACTTGGCATAACACAGTCCTCAGTCATGGGGCCCTCATGTTCGGTATATGCTTCCCTGAGGTACAGGCTACCACAGAGGGACCTTCCCTGTCTAGCTTTACAGACCACTGCATACCAAGCGCTGTTGTTGATCCACCAGCTGATACTGACCCCATCCATATGGGTGTCACTGTGACGGATACCTGATATGAACATCATGGCCTCAACCTGCATGACACTAGATATGAACATCACCTTTGCAGTACACCATCCACCCACTGGTTATCACATAGGTGTTAGTCCCCTACATACATGTCGCACAATGCGGTTTGTACTACACATGTATGTCGCACACACTCCTGTGATTACCACATTGCCACTGTATGGATATCCTTCTACATGTCCACACTTGTCTGTACTGGGTGTGTAGCTGGTACATAGGCACCCATTGTACCTCTGAACACTGGACTTATACACACATTCAAGGGTACAACACCCCTTAGGGTGTACCTTACACAACAGGTACAGCTTTACATAACACAACATTAACACGGCATGACGTTTATTGAGCTATGACAGTTAAAGTATGCGGCTGAAGTACAGACACCACGTCTGTACACATTTGCAGACTACATACTCAGGGGTGACCTCTGCTGCAAAGACAGGGCCCATGTCTGCAACTATGTTAATGGATATACTCCGCATACGCGACATAAACAATAGCCACTGTGAGCATCATGCTCATGGATATGTGCACACACGCAACAATGTGTGGGATGTGCTTGGGGGTTGCATTCCCAGACTGGACACTCACCATGCTTTGGAACAAGATTCCTAAGTGTACATCACTCAGGGACACTAGTAGCACTGTTCATGTGATACCTCACTTTGTGGATGGTGGACACATGTACACCAGGGATCACTGCAGTGGCTGTACTGTGCAGAGATGCAGGTTACACATGGATCTTCTGTTCACAGGACACTACCCTAGAGAGGTGCCACTGGTGTGAACACTGTAGTTGTTGTTACATAGACTTGCCAGACTGCATGGTACCCCACTATGAACCTATGGAGCTATTACATGTCCTTTGTGCATGGTTACTGGAGTAGCCCTTCCATTTAGATTAGCTGTCACGCTATTACAATGTCCCGTGACTACAGGCCATATGTATCCTGTTATTGTACACGCCAATCATGTTCTTGTTTGTCTGTCACATCTCTTCTGCTATTCTAGTATGGGAGAAATGTTTAAGCGCCCTTTGCAAATGAACAGAGTGGATTACAATATTTATTTCATCATAACTGTTTATAAATAAATTAATTAAATACTACTCACATCACTATGATACCTTTGGTATGCATAATATGCCTGTTCTCCTTTCCTGTTTTTTTTTTTTTAAAACAATTAAATTCTGACAAAAATCCCAATTTTTTTTACCCATACTTTTAAAACCCCACTCATCACATAGTCCCACATGATCCCCACCACAGGCCACACATGGAGACACCTTGTGCAGTACCCTCCATACTCTGTGTAGGCACCAATGGCAGCCCACATCGCCAAACACAACCACACCATCCTATAGCCCACAGACACATGTGCCCATCACATACAGCCAATAGGGTGTCATAACATACACAACACACCTGTCATAGGTGGCTCTGTTGGCGGTCACACTGCTGTTCCACTCAGCAGGCTACACAAGGCAATAGTCACTTACATCCTGCTGTTGGGTAACTGGTTCTGCAACATAACCTATGCATCCATGCCACACCTCAGCAGGTACGATGTGACTGTCATTTTCCATGTTTGTGTGACTGAAGTTGTATCTCAGGGCACAGACTATGTGTGCAGGGACATGCAATAGCCCACAAGTCTTGTAGCCCTGGTGGTGTGGTCCGAGCCCTGGGGAGCATTTTGCAGTCATCCAGACCTGTTACCACTGTACAAGTTGCCCATGCTTCTGCTGTCATTCCACAGGCATCTGGTATCTGTCCACTTTGACAGACCTGGTCAAACAACATGATGCTTTGGCACAGTTGACCTGCACCTGTCAGCCCTGGGAGTACGGATCACATGTTGGACTCTTGCTGCTTTTTATACTGCCTGTCTTGCACAGTGTCCAGTAACAGTCACCATCAGAACGGGAACTGGCTAGCGAAACATGTGGTCATGTAACACAATGCTTGACATTATCCTCTGTGATGCACGCAGGCAAGGCACACCTGATAGTACACCACTTCAATATCTCTGCAGTGACTGGGACCTGATTCTAGGCTCTGCAGAGCACACCTGCAATGACTGGTTATAGACAGACCGCATTCCTCTCAGGCACGCATCTGACTGGCACACCCACGGCTGAGGTGTACCCATATTCCACTATGTTGTACACACATCCCAGCTGGTTACTTAGCACAATGCATCACAGGTGCTCCATGTGCAAATAACTGTGTCCGGAACTGCTATACACAGTGTTACAGGCTGCGGATTCAACATACCCCACAGTTAACAGACCTCATTTCATGGTGTACTGGACAGTTGGGCTCATACTGCTACTACTGATGTGAGACTGACAGTAACCCACACTTAACTGTGATAGCCACACATGTACCGACACATTAGGGCGACGCTGTCCGTGAGTCATAACCTTCACTCGGCTGGATCGGCACATACACACCACCTCCAAGACCAACAGTATCCTTGACATGGACACTACCAACATGTGACTGCTGTTCCACACCTGGGGTTATCCCCTCATTGGTGGAATCCGAACATATGCTACTCACCCTTGTTAGCCACATACTGGCACCACACACTTCACGGCATACACAGTACAAGAGTACTACAACACCTACTACAGATGTCTTACGACTGTGGTAGTTGAGGTCATGACACACGTGCAGGTGGACAATGCACATACAAATGCTGAGACATACCCCAGTGCACTTCATTAGCACATGCATGACAAAATGGATCATGCTATTCCACACAGGGCCATGATGGTACACAACAGATAACAGACGCCACTCTGGGGGTGCAGTTCCATGGACATACTTTACAACAACAGGTGGGGGCTGTTGCACAATGGTGTACATTCCCATGGGTGGGGTAACTCACTGGTCAGCCTCGGTAGGGTCACGGAATCCCTCATCACATACTCCATAACTAGCCACGTACACATTACTGCGACACATTCCGAGATGTACCACAAGGCATTATGGTGGTATGTCAATAGTCATATGCAATACCCACATCTGCTCACACATACAACTGTCACTCTGGAACATGACAGAAACAGGTGATGTTGGCAACATGCTGTCTGATGGCTTCAATGCCAACATTACACCCTCTCTCTCCCTATGGGGCCACATTCCTTGCAGGAACATTGCAGTGTCCCTGCAGTCGCAACTACACAGTACTGACCTGCACTCTATATGTCCTGGGACACTGGCCCCTTGTCACCCTACAACATCCCAGGCTGTGATGTCCACAAACCTCTGACGACATGTCTTCCCACTGGGACACCATATTCAGTAATAGCCTTGTACCAGACATTGTGGCCACTGACTGGCACACAGCAACAGTTACACTCCACACAGGTGGCACCACAATGCATGACTGGGACTATTGCCCTACACACCTGACTGGACTTTTCTGCACGGCTATAGGGCACATCATCATGGACATCATTCTCTGAGACTTTGTTGTGCTCCAGTCCTTTGATGCCAGCTGGCTTGGTATTGTTGGGGCCACAACATGCCTCCTACACCTGGTGAACTCCTTTCATACAGTGACCAGAGTAGTTGATGATGACACAGGGGTCCACACAGCCTACAGTGTCCTCTCGCTGGCTTTCAGCACCGTTCTCCATTCTGGTATTGATAACATACACATCCACCTGCACATCAAAACATATGTCAAAGGATGTTATGCAAAGTGGCTAATGGACGGGACACACACACTGAGGGTAGCATACCATATCACATACTGCATTTCAGTTACACTTGGCATAACACAGTCCTCAGTCATGGGGCCCTCATGTTCGGTATATGCTTCCCTGAGGTACAGGCTACCACAGAGGGACCTTCCCTGTCTAGCTTTACAGACCACTGCATACCAAGCGCTGTTGTTGATCCACCAGCTGATACTGACCCCATCCATATGGGTGTCACTGTGACGGATACCTGATATGAACATCATGGCCTCAACCTGCATGACACTAGATATGAACATCACCTTTGCAGTACACCATCCACCCACTGGTTATCACATAGGTGTTAGTCCCCTACATACATGTCGCATTGTACGTGTTTGTACTACACATGTATGTCGCACACACTCCTGTGATTACCACATTGCCACTGTGGCGTGGATATCCTTCTACATGTCCACACTTGTCTGTACTGGGTGTGTAGCTGGTACATAGGCACCCATTGTACCTCTGAACACTGGACTTATACACACATTCAAGGGTACAACACCCCACTTAGGGTGTACCTTACACAACAGGTACAGCTTTACATAACACAACATTAACACGGCATGACGTTTATTGAGCTATGACAGTTAAAGTATGCGGCTGAAGTACAGACACCACGTCTGTACACATTTGCAGACTACATACTCAGGGGTGACCTCTGCTGCAAAGACAGGGCCCATGTCTGCAACTATGTTAATGGATATACTCGATAATGACATAAACAATAGCCACTGTGAGCATCATGCTCATGGATATGTGCACACACGCAACAATGTGTGGGATGTGCTTGGGGGTTGCATTCCCAGACTGGACACTCACCATGCTTTGGAACAAGATTCCTATGTACATCACTCAGGGACACTCAGTAGCACTGTTCATGTGATACCTCACTTTGTGGATGGTGGACACATGTACACCAGGGATCACTGCAGTGGCTGTACTGTGCAGAGATGCAGGTTACACATGGATCTTCTGTTCACAGGACACTACCCTAGAGAGGTGCCACTGGTGTGAACACTGTAGTTGTTGTTACACATAGACTTGCCAGACTGCATGGTACCCCACTATGAACCTATGGAGCTATTACATGTCCTTTGTGCATGGTTACTGGAGTAGCCCTTCCATTTAGATTAGCTGTCACGCTATTACAATGTCCCGTGACTACAGGCCATATGTATCCTGTTATTGTACACCAATCATGTTCTTGTTTGTCTGTCACATCTCTTCTGCTATTCTAGTATGGGAGAAATGTTTGCGTCCTTTGCAAATGAACAGAGTGGATTACATTATTTATTTCATCATAACTGTTTATAAATAAATTAATTAACTACTACTCACATCACTATACGATACCTTTGGTATGCATAATATGCCTGTTCTCCTGTGTAGCATATCTGACATATCAATCTACTATACTATACATTACACATATTTTACATGGTATCCCATAATGCAAAGCATACTTGCACAGCGGGACCACCTTAGACATGTCATTGTCATTATATGCCCATACAAATGTTTTCTGTTACAGTATATCCACATATACTATCCACTGCTATGGCACGTATTTGTTGGACATACCCTGCCACTAACGGCGGGTCATATGGCATTGTTCTGTTTAAAGCCCTCATGTTGCATCCCTTGTGGTGTCTGTGCTGTTTACCTTGTGGCCCACTGCTGGACACACAACTTTTACAAGCATTAGTATGATCAGCAAGACATCACTACGTAAATACCATTTCCCACTTCATGCATTGTGGACACTTTTAATTACTGCAAACCAGGCTATACATACACTGACATAAGTTAATACAGAACATGCTATACATACAGCTACATACCGAATGTTCTACATACCTTGATATCGTTCCGGTATTTCGTCTATATCACGCTCTTCTGTATCACTCTTTAAACTGTTTTATGGTATGAGCATACAGTTTGCATATCTGGCAAGTCATCCTTATATACGTCGATACGTGCAACATGTGGTTTACTGCCGCCAATTGGTGTTCCTGTGTGACTAATTAAGTGCACTTCAGCTGTGCAGCTGCTCCATTCACCAGTTACGCAGCAATAGTGGGGTATAATTGAATTCTCCACTTGGGCGTTGGCCATTTTCCCTACCTTCGGGGAGGCAGCCTTTATTGTGTTTTGTTGTGTGCAATTGCAACTGCTATGTGTAGAGCCAAGTGTAGTTTGGAGTCATGTCCCCCATGGATTGTGTGTGACGGCTTGAGTATGTGGTTCTACATGTGACTGTACCTGTCATCGCACCTGTCTGATAACGGGCTATTGCAAACAACACCTGTAACATCGCCGTTTGTTCCATTATACAACGGATACAATTTTGCATGGCGCCTTTAAATGTGTCTCTCACAAGGTATGTTAACGGTTCAGCAGATGTAATTGACTAACTGGATGTTTGTGCTGTAATTACGGTCTGTATTGCTATTGTTTCCAGTGTGGGGGATGTAGGCAGGTGTACTTAGCATATACGGTTTTGTGGGGCTTGCATTTCTACGTAGTCCATATATATGTGTATGGGCTCCTTCCCTAATTAAAGAGCTATCACTTAGTAGACTTCTGTTATGGGATTTTACTTTGGGCCGTTGTTAATTGGTTTCTATATGGTATGCAGGTGAGGTTGATACTTCCATACCTCTGGATGTACGGCGATATGTGCAGGGATATTTCTAAATGACAGCTATCCCGTGTATGTCTGTCCCAGATATTTGCAGTCATTGCAGTGGTGTTGGTGTCTGACCCTCTGTGGCATGGCTTGCCGCCTTTTCATATGGCCATAGTTGGACACTTGCGGATCACACAGTGGTGTTTACAGGCTGACATATAGCCATGGTCAGTACACAGGATAGCACATACTTATATCCTCATTACATACCTATTGTTCTTGGACTTTGCCTACTTATCAGTTTGCATGTAACATTTCCATGTCTTACATACAGGCATGACTATTTCCTGCAACTATTGCATAATATTTGGGACATACTAATGTCCTAAACTCTCGGACAGTTGCCCTTTGTAATGTTTCATGTCAGGGAACACCTGCCCAGGGAGGGGCTGTCCCTCCCAATGTGGGACAGATGTTTACCGCATGCCTACGGCTAGCTATACCCGCACCTACCATAATCATCTACCTCCGAGTTGGCACCTACAGACACACGATGCAGACACACACACACACACACACACACATTACAGTCACACGGAAACACACATGGCAACCTCAACACACACATACACAGGCTACATCACTCACAAACACAGTTGTACACGGTACCTACATGGATGGCACTGCCGGCAGCGGTGACTACATGTCCTTACTATCATCATATTGCTCGCAGTTCTACTTTTCCAGTACTGTGTTCTTTCTGTCTTTCAGCCTCATGGTTACGCGTGTCGCTGTGCGACACGTTCCATAGTTGGCGGTATCCTATTTATTTGTACCTCCAAGGTGTTTTGAATGTCGTTGACCTATCTATATATTTGCAGATGTCAGTGACTCCTTATATATCGACATATATCACACTATCGCCCTTTCTATCTGTATTATATATGTGTATATATATATATATATATATATATATATATATATATATATATATATATATATATATATATATACATATCTCTGACAGGGGTGGTGACAGGCACGCTACACCTTTCATTGTGTGTTTGTCGGTGTATACTGTGTTTCCTGGACTCCGCACATTTGTGTCTGTACCTGTCACATTACACACCTGCCATAGATTAGGATTACCACCCATCCCACTTTGCAAGGGACAGTCCCTCTTTGTGCAGTTGTGTCCTGAAAAATATTTGTGAACATGGCAAATGTCCTGCGACTTTGGGACGAACATATTCCCTATAGTTTATGTAATAGTTGCATACAACACTTATTCTGTATCTGAACCATCTACATGTTACAGGACATGGAACATGTATTACTAGAATAAGCTTTTATCTATGCAAAACACTGACATTCTGGTTTTCGTACTGGCAGGGTGTATGTGTCTGCCTGCAGACATCTGGCGTATGTCCCACATTGGTCATTTGAAATGTGGCAACCTTACCGTACGTACATCTTGGCTAGCAATAGTGTTGGTTGATTGCATACATGATTGTCTGTTCAACTCCTGGCAGTGGTCGTTTTACCCTTCAGAGCAGGCGCTATTTGTTCAGGGGTGACTAATGCTGGTTTCACCTGTTCTGTACATCATTGACCGTGATCTGCGCAGTGGTCAGTGAAGCTTAGCCCTGTTTCACGCATATCCGTATAGTCATATTTAAACATCGCTTACCAGCAGTGGGCAACACATATTCCCGCTAATGTGTGCTACACATATTCTGATGACCTGCATCTGGAATGCATTACCCATGCCGTCGGGATTGCGTTACATCCCTTGCAGGACATGGGACCGGGAACATGCACGACGGTCACTGCATATACCACTTGGACATCTGGGGGTTGTACACGTATTATGTCATTTTGTATGTGGAGTACACTACAGCAGTTACTCCACACTGCACTCACATGGATAACTCCGTTAGTTTACATATTGATGAGTCCAGTTAATGGTATGTCCATGTGATGTTTACTGGATGTACTGGACTGCAACTAGCCGCTAAAGCCATTGCCTACCCAATATCAATCCTAATCAACAGAACCATTACTGAAAGTTATATCCCTTCTATATGGAAAATCTCCCATATTATCCCCCTCCACAAAGGTGGCCAATCTACCGAGCTTTCCAATTATCGACCCATTGCCCTCCTCTCACCTCTAGCTAAGATTATGGAAAAATGCATCCACAAACAACTGCTTCAACATTTAACACAAAATAACCTTCTAGCTAACTGCCAGCATGGTTTTAGACCTTCACATAGCACCTCCACTGCCCTTCTCCTTTACAGATACTATCAACAAACACCGTAGTCTAAACAAACTCTCTTCTGCCCTATTCATTGACTTATCTAAAGCCTTTGACATGGTGAATCACCAAATTCTCATTACCATAATAAAATCCCTCTCACTTGATACATCCTCCATACAGTGGTTCCAGTCCTACCTTGACAATAGACAGCAGGCAGTACTATGGCACAAGTCCCTCTCTACCCACTTACCAGTCAACCTCGTGTCCCCAAGGATCCATCCTTGGACCTCTACTTTTTTCCATTTTTATCAATGACCTCCACCTAGCCATCCCTCAAGCCTCATGTATACAATATGCAGATGATTCCACACTTATATGCTCAGCCTCATCCTCTTCAGACCTCCTATACCTTACCCAACAAGTCTTCAACACAGTAGAGAAATGGTTCACTCCTAGATGCCTTCTCTTAAACCCCAAAAAGACTAAACTCCTTCTTTTCTCTCCCACTAGTAAATTCCCCCCATTGGATTTCTCAGTCACTTCTATCAACAAAACTATTTTATCCCCTGAAGCTACCACTAAACTATTAGGAGTCACCATCGACAATAAACTAAACTTCAATATACATATAAACAATACTATAAAATCTGTTAATAAAAAATTAGGCTCCCTGTATCAGATTAAATCTTTTCTCCTACCCTCTGCTCGTACAACAATAGCACACACACATCTAATATCTCCTCTTCTATATGCCTCACCTATCTTTACTAAACTATCTAAAAATAACCTCAGCAAACTGGAAAGGTCCTATAATAACATCGCCAGATTTGCCACAGGAAACCCATTTTGAACCCATCATTGCCTCAATTTAAAACAGCTAGGCTGGCTTGAACTACAGAACCTAATTAAATTCCATCAACTAACTATAGCTCACAAAACCCTTTACACACCATCCAAAACACCTACTCTATCCACACTAATCACTCCCTACAAAAACCTAGATTCCCTAAGGTCTTCACATAAACTCATAGCAAATTCTACCAAAACAAACAACAAGGCCGGTGACTCTCTTTTTTCTAATACAGTAGGGAAAGCCTGGAATCTTCTACCAAATGATATTTCTACACTTCCCTCACTGTCCAGTTTCAAAAACAATCTGAAAGTATATCTCAAATCTCACTGGCTATGTCATTGCTCCAAACCTGACTAGCTCTATAGTCACCCTATACTCTGGTCTTCCCCTTCTTTCCCTTCAGGTAAAAAAAAAAAAAAAAAAAAAAAAAATTTTGTTTGTTTTTTGGGATATTAACTGCATCTACTGTTAAGACTGGATTCTATACTGACAATTTACTTAGAAGTGTTATAATTTTCCTGTAATTCAGTCTGTTTTATGCTTTTTTTTGTATTGTTTTGTTTATATGTTTGATTCATAGAAATTAGCTGAATTAGCTGTATTTACCTAGGAGCTTTTCTCCCCGGGCCTCTACTGAAAATGGACATGTATCCAGTTAGACTAGCCCGGTAAACAAATGTAAAATAAAATAAAATAAAATAAAAAATAAATAAGTGTACTCCGGCATTGGGTATGTATATCACAATGAGCTACACCCGATAATGTGCTACACCTTCATACGACCATGGGTGCAGCATGCTGGGGTGATGAATACCTGTCATGGGTACATCCCCTGCCTTGACACAACATCCATGATTACATTATGTGGAGCTCCTCATTAATGCAGCGGGGAATCCGTGCTGAGTGTGTGAAGGACAGTGCTTACACACATGTGCTCCTGCGATTGCCTCTGCTCCAGTGTTTACAGTTGCTTACTCGATGTTGTGGCGACAGGAGACACTGTTTGCCCCGTTTGGTGTTTTGCCTCTGACAATCGGGTGTGTACCTCCTGATGTACCTGAAAACCTATACACACAGCACCGACAGATGCTGATAGGCGCATGTACTGCAGGTGTTGACATTCCGTGTTCCAATGGCTGTTGCATGTACAATGTTTGAGGGCTGCCTATGTAGGATTCCACAGTGGGCCACCTATACATCACAATTTACAGGTGGTCGTGTTTGTGTGCCATCCATTTTACTGTGTGTGCAGGTGGAGAGGGGTGTCAGTCCGTGTGGGCTTACACTGTCAGGGTATGTGCTATACGTTCCCTCTTTGCCAAGGCATAGGCAAATTGGGCACGCCTCTGTCTGCCTACTGGGGCTGGCACAGTGGGTCTGTGGTCTGGATCCCTCTATGCCTGTGTTGGCCTTAGCAATTGCGGTGGGCTGTGAGGCCCTCCCTCATTTTGACCCTGCTGCAGCTGTTTCCACAGGATCATATTATGTAGCATGGCACATACTATGAAGATGTGGGCACATGTGCCTGGAGAGTACTGCAAGGCTCTACCAGATGTGTCCAAGCAATGGAACTGTGATTTCAGCTTCCCGAACACACGCTCTATGATGATTCTGATTTGTGCATGTGCCTCATTATGGCATTCTTGCATTGGTGTGTGTTCATTTCTGATGGGGGTCATCATCCACGGCTCCAGTGCATAGCCAGCATACCCCACAAGGTGGCCTTGTGGGATGTCCCCCCTGACAAATACCTGATACAGCTGTGAGGCATGCCAGATATGGGAGTCGTGGTAGCTTCCAGGGCTACCAGCACACACATCCATGATAATGCCCTGGGCATTGCACACGACCTGGCAGATGATGGAGTGGAATCTCTTATGGTTTAGGTAACACCTACCATACTCACCGGGTAGTGACTTGATATGTATGTGCGTGCAGTCTATCGCACCCAGTACCTCCGTGTAGTTTGCCACATGGTGGAAGTGACGCATATTGCTGGCCAACTCCTCCTGAGTTCAGGGGAAGTATATCTGCTCATTGGCATGTGGTAACATGGCATCCAGGAACTGGTGTAGTACCCTGGATGCCGATGCCTGTGAGATCCCCATTATATTTCCAGTTGGCCTTTGAAAGGTACCTGTGGCTAGTATTCGCAAGCTTACACATACCTTCATGTCCAATGGGATGGGTTCCCCTCTGTTGTTTCTGGTTCTCAGGTGTGGCTGGCACAGCTCTACTATTTGCTGTAAGATGTCCCTGTCCACCCTGTAATGCTCTACTATCTCCAGATCATGTAGCCCCTGGTAGGTTACCCTTGGTCTGAACACTCTTCCTCCTCCGAGGCCTACGGTTGTTGTCAGCATCATCCTCCACAACATTGTCGGTCTGTAACACATGTTGATGAATCACAGCTTTGGCAGCTCCCAACATGTACATTTTAAAAGTTCCCCATCTGTTTACACCTATGGTGCAGTGTTTGGGAATACACAGGTGTGTGTTGGGTGCTTTCACACTTTATACTATTTTGCTGTGAACACTGATGATGTCATAGGGTGTGTATGTACGATCGCGGCTACAGGGTATCTTCTGTGTTTTATTACCGGAACCACTATTCTGCTGCCTTTGGTGTTGCATTACATTTGGCTGCCGTAAATTACCTCCTGACCTTCACTTTACATTTGTGCACGTTATACCTACCATTTGCTGGCATGCATCCAGCAGCCTGCTTTCATTTGTACTTCCCTAGACCTGGCTTATCTTGTGTAATGTGTTCTATTGCCGGTCTACTGTAGGTTTGCTTTGCTCTGCTATGACAGTTCTCCTATCTTTGCATTCCAATTCCTGCCCTCCTTTCTTTGCAATCCTATGCCTCCCCTATCCTGTTTTGCAGGTTTCTGCATGCAGGCTTGTCTACTGCCATCGATTGACTGCTGTGAGGTGATTGGTGTTAATTGCTCAGTAGTATGCCAATTACCCTACTTTGGCATTTTCTTCTTTTCTTCCCCTGACCTTCCTGTTTGTGCTATTGTTCGTGGCGCATGCATCTGCTTTACCGGGTTTCAGGCACCATGTGTGCTCTCAGCTAAACGATTCTACACCTTCCTCCCCACTCCTGTCCTGCAGCTTTGCTTAGCAATGGCCAGGTCAGATTTGCATTGCTCCAATGTGCTTACTGATATGGTGGCACACCCCTCTGCTGATGTCATGTATCACCTCTGAGACACTCCTCGGTGTTATAGCGCTGTGCCATCTGGTACATCCTTCATCCAGCGGGCCATTTGCGATTCAGTATTACCTGCCTCATTTGCATGGCATTGACTACTAATTCATAGTTACAGCACTGAACACTATTGCGGGCCCTTGGCAACCCTTGCGCCTTGCTTGTGGTGTATCATGCCTACCATTGCGTATTATGGTGAAATCCTGATTTGTCTTAAATTGTGATTTTATGACATTTGTATATATTTTCTTTGTATTCCTGTTTTTGCACACATGCCCTGCGGTTGTACTGTGCGTTACTGTGGACATGACATTAAATGTTGTTTTTTAGGTGTTGTGCATCTTTTCTTGTGCCATTGGCTGTGTATTTAGCCATTGGCATATGTTAACTTTGTAATACATGAGTCTGGTCCACTTCCATAGCTCCGATGTTCTGTTTGGGAAAATGTAAACTGTGTTTTTTGGTTTACATTTCCATGGGCTTACACTATGCCTGCACCATTTCGTGAATTGCTGTATGCCTTCATTAGCATGGTGTGACACTGCGCATGGGGTGATTTGCATACCTATGCCGAGGGCTGCGCGGATCTGGTGTACGCCAGTAGTACACGTGGAATTGGTTCGTACCTGAATCGCTTGGCGGACATATTTGGCATTATCCCGCATACGCTACGCCTGCGCCTGGTGCAAGCTTCATGAATCCAGGGGGTGGTCTTTTAAACCAGAAAGTTGAAAGAGATGGACAAACTGTCTAAATGGTCAATAAACTACAATTTCTGGGTCAAGAACCTCTCCTCTCGTGGCAGACAGGCTACCTAGTGCTTACCACTCCCACTGATAAGCTAGAAGTCTTTCTTCCAACACAGAAAGGCTTGCAGGGCTCAGAAGCTTACCAACAGTCCTGGATACAGCAACTCTGTATCTGGACTAGGCTAGTTACAGGAAAGGTGAGAAACAAGCGCAAGTGTGGCTTTTAAACCAGAACATTGAAAGAGATGGAAAAAGAACTGCCCCAATGGCCAATAGCTACAATTTCTGGGCCAGGAACCACTTCTCTTGTGGTAGATAGGCTACCTAATGCTTACCACTCCCACTGATAGGCTAGAAGGCTTCCCTCCAACACAGAAAGGCTTGGGGGGCTCAAAAGCTTACAAAGAGTCCTGGATAGAGAAAATCTGTACCTGGACTAGACTAGTTACAGGAAAGGCAGGGAACAAGTACAAACATAGGCTTTTAAGCCAGCAAGTTGAAAGAGATGGAAAACTGCCCAAACGCCAAATAAACTACTATTTCTGGGCCAAAACTCACTCTTTCCATGGAGGATAGGCTACCTAGTGATTACCACTCCCACGATAAGCTAGTAGGCTTCCCTCCAACACAGAAAGGCTTGGGGGGCTCAGAAGCTTACTAACAATCCTGGATACAGCAACTCTATAACCGGACTATGCTTGTTATAGGAAAGGCGGGAAACAGGCACAAGTTTGGCTTTCAAATCAGAAAGTTGAAAGAGATGGAAAAAACTGCTCAAACAGCCAATAGCTACAATTTCTGGGCCAGGGACCACTCTTCCTGTGGTAGATAGGTTACCTAGTGCTTACTACTCCCACTGATAAGCTAGAAGGCTTCTCTCCAACACAGAAGGGCTTGGGGGGGGGGGGGACTCAGAAGCTTACAAAGAGTCCTGGATTCAGCAAATCTGGACCTGGACTAGACTAGTAACAGGAAAGGCAGAAACAAGCACAAAAACAGACTTTTAAATCAGAAGGTTGAAAGAGATGGAAAAGCTTCACAAACGGCCAATAAACTATAATTTCTGGGCCAGAAACCACTCCTCCTGTGGTAGATAGGTTACCTAGTGCTTACTACTCCCACTGATAAGCTAGAAGGCTTCTCTCCAACACAGAAGGGCTGGGGGGGGGGGGCTCAGAAGCTTACCAACAGTCCTGGATACAGCAAATCTGTATCTGGACTACACTAGTTATAGGAAAGGCAGGGATCAAATGCAAAACGGGCTTTTAACCAGAAAGTAGAAAGAGTTGGAAAAACTTCCCAAACGGCCAATGAATTACAATTTCAGGGCCAAAACCCACTTTCCCTGTGGTAGATAGGCTACCTAGTGCTTACCACTCCCACTGATAAGCTAGAAGGCTTCCCTCCAACACAGAAAGGCTTGGGGGGCTCAGAAGCTTACCAGCAGTCCTGGATACAGCAAGTCTGTATCTGGACTTGACTAGTTACAGGAAAGGCAGGAAACAAGCTTATAATTTTTTTTTGTTACAGAAAAGCAGCTAAAACAGCAGTAAATACAATTCAAATTGTAGTGCAGGCCAGCACACCGAGTGTGTAGCAACACTACTGCAAATACAGTTCAAATAAATGCAATTAAATTAACAAATGACTAAAAAACAAGTGCAGAAGGCAGTAAATTAGAAGGCTACTAACAAGCAGTAATAAGTGCAGAGTAAGAGCGATTGAACAGATAACAGCACGCAGAAGAGCAACTAAGACAGTTACAGTAAGAGCAGCTGAATTATATATATATATATATATATATATATATATATATATATATATATATATATATATATATATTTATTTATTTGAGGGAGGGAACAGAGCAGGATTAAGAGGCTACAGGGATTGTCCTTCCCAAATGCTCTCTTTGTACACAGTAGGAGTGCCTGAAATCAGAATATGATCTCACTGCACTCAGTTGAGTGAGCAGATGAGACGGGCTCAGAAGGAGTATCAAAATACAAATCTACAAGAGGGGCGGGCAATTTCAAAGCCACCAACATTAGCACCAAAACAAGAACAGGGAGGGTGGGTGAGGAACTAACTGTAGAGAGACTGCCACAATCTCAGTTGAGTTAATATGCAGTGAAAAACATAAATAAATAAATTAAATACAGTAATATATGCAAAAGAGCAGATACAAGTGTACTTGAATTCACTTATACGTCCAGCTGATTTCAGGTAGATGTTAGCCAGCCAAAGCTCTGATATTAAACAGAGATAACTCAAAATGTACCGCTTATATAAGGCAAGACAGAATGTCAGTGATGAGCTTAAACTACCCCCCACTGCTATCAATGGCTACACAGAAATTCAAAAAGTACTTTGTAGAGAGACAGCCACAACTTCAGTTGAGTTAATATTCAATGAAAAACACAAATAAATAAATTAAATACAGTACTATATGCAAAAGAGCAGATAAAAGTATACTTAAATTCACTTATATGTCCAGCTGATTTCAGGAAGATGTTAGCTGGCCAAAGCTCATGTACGACTGATGTCTCTGTTTTTGTGTGATGTTATGACTGCAGAGAGGGAAAGAGAAAAGTTAAAAGTAGAGTTAATTCAAATTTATATGCCTACAGCATGTTGAAAAGTGTGTCGGTTGTCAAATCAAGTCCAGGTGTGACTGTGTGAAAGTTTATCCCAACTGCAATGCCGGAGCTAAACTTTTGAGCTCGTGATGCAATGACAGTAAGCGGGTGCTGTGGAAAAAGGCTTATCAAAACCTCTCCTCTATCCTACCCTTCCCTCCTTAAATGGTGTGTGGATTGGTATAGTTATTTTTCTTTCCTCTAAACTGCCAGGATCCAGAATCTGTAAGGTAAGTTAAAAAAAAAGAAAGAGACAAACAAAGATAAGCAAGCAAGACTGAATCCCTGGAAAGGAAACACCTGCATGTTTTATGTATCATAGTTAAAAATAAAGGAAGTTGTAAGTATTTGCATGACTGATTTCAGCTTACTAAAAATTTTTCTGCTGGAGTATTTCCATTAAATGAAACTTATCATAGGAATAAATTCATGAACTTGAAAGGTATTAAGTAAGTGGGTAACAAATGTTAGTATTTTATTCTAGAAAGGAAAAAAATAGCATTAAGGGAGTTACAGGATGCTAATAAGCAACTGTTACAACAGGTAAAAGATGTCAAGAAAGCAGTACAGACCAGTAAAAAGGGATCCCTTTTATCCTGTTTTGGTAGGTTTGGGAAAAAAAAACTAAGGATGGCCAAAAAGCAGAGACGTCTCAAGAGTATGATAATCCTCCAGTAGCTACTGCACCCCACCCTCATATGTACCGGTACGGGTGACCCCTGTACAACATTCTGCTGTTTCTCAGACCTCTGCATTTTTGAACACATGTTCAGCGTGGTATGGTTACATCTGAACTTAGTTCTCCTGTTCAACTCTCATCTTTAGAACAGGCATCTGCAGTGGCGGCTGGTGACTTCAAATCAAAGGTGGGCTGCAGGAGACAGCTGAATGGCTGTGGCCAATGGGAAGGGCTGTGTCTAACCAGAAAGGGGTAGAGCTATGCTCAAAACCACAAAAACTGGGACTTTACTTAAATATGCTGCCCTGGGTGCCAAACCATCATTATGAGTGTCCAATCAAGACAAAATGAAGTGGAGAAGAAAAAAAATATTTTAATGCATTGGCTACATGACAGCTTACTTAATATGTAGATGGAAACAAAAAGGTTGTGAGGCATGAAAAAAAATAAATTACTTTTTAAATACATTACTGGAATGCCAGTCAAAATCAGGTATAAAAAAACAAGCAGCACTCAACTCAAACCACTTCTTCTTGCACTGCAGTTATAATTATAATTTATATTTAGCTTTATAAAAGTACCAAGTAACATGCTGAAAGTAGCAATACCCCCACTTGTAAAAATGTTTCTTATCCAAAAAAGACCTGCTGCCTGACAACAACTTGTTTCATGGGGAAAACATGATCAAAGTAAAAAATGAACAGCAAACAAGAAACAAGCTCAAGATAAATTGCTTAAAGAATTACTGCACAGGTTATGGACCACACATGATAGATTGGCATTCTGTTTAGTTTACAGGTAAAGCCTGCAAAGATGACTGCAAGTCTCCAACAAATGTGATGAGCTTCTGAAAATACTGTAATCCTGCCCTTTATTACAAATAC
Source organism: Protopterus annectens (assembly GCF_019279795.1). Classification (NCBI taxonomy): domain Eukaryota; kingdom Metazoa; phylum Chordata; order Ceratodontiformes; family Protopteridae; genus Protopterus; species Protopterus annectens. The sequence goes on from NC_056727.1 coordinate 1,254,675,921, forward strand.
TGTCACATGCATTTCAGTACTTTAGGCTTACACACTATCTAGTTATGTAAATATTCTCTGCATGGCAACAACAAAAAGGCCTTCAATGTTGGTAATTCTTTAACAGCATGCTTATTAAAGCTTACTTGCATCTTACAGTCTTAGACAAGCTTACCTGATTGTCATTAAAGCATTGCTACTTAAACACAAAGCAACACGCATTGCAATGACATTTATTTTCTGAATAAGAAGCATAAATCAACAGTATAAAAATGTGACAGAAAGCCAGAATATTCTTCAAAATCAAGGACAGATGAAAAGCCACTGTAGTACTTGTGTCTACCTTGGATGGGGGGGGATACTCTCCACACTTACTCTGCATAACTGCTCCTTGCCTTGCTTGGACACATCCAGAGTCACTAAGTGGAGGAGTGGGGTGCAACAAGTATGTCACATTTAAATGTCTCTGTCTGACAGTGATGGCCCTGATACATTTGTTATATTTCTCAGCCTCAGAGCAAGAAATCTGGACAAAGCCATAAACAGAAGTGAGACAAAGGCCCAAAAATAAGGACATTTTTTAAATATTGCTCTTATAAACTTAGGAAGATAATAGCATACTAGGTCTTGCATTAGTATGAATTTTCTGAAAGGTATGAAATCTGAAACTCAAATGTATGTCATTATTTTCTAACTTCAATCTTTAATGATTTGCCACTAATTTGTGAGAAAACCACAATTTTATGAAAAACAGACCAAAAATGTGATGCAAAAATATAAAATACCCACACAATACAGCTGGAAACCTGTCAAAAAATGGACACTTTTAATATTAGTACTGGTAACTTGAGCAGCTGACAAAATAAGAGAATCTACATGCATTTCTGACATTAAAAGTAATCTATAACTGATCATTAAAATTATTTATTAATTGTAAACCCTTCACATTTTCTTCCAAATTTGCCATTTTGCAGAGTGATTATTAGGGGGAGCGCAACATTTTGAGCCAAAATCAGGGACAGTTGAGAGGTTTGGATATACCTAATTTTATAGAGTGATTTATCTGAACGTACCTCTCATCCTCTTAGCACAGGAAATTTGGACAAGGCCAAATATATTGGGGGAACATACAAACAGTACTAAAAGCTGCTCTTGTATAAACATAGTCAGTTGACAGAACAACAGGTCTTGCTTTAGCATGCATTTTTCTGGTGTATGAAGTCTGACACTCAATGTCTGTCATTATTTAGTGACTTCATTCCTAAATGATTTTCCAGAAAACCACAAATTTTATGGGGAACAAACCAAAAATAAGAAGCAAAAATCTATTCATTCTGCAAAAATCTGAACAGTTAAGAGATATAGTTCAGCCGGGGTTGTCTGAGTTTGCCTCCCTTCCCCTCCTCACAAAATCATGGTCGAATGGGGCCTCCCCCCTGCAGCTATTCCAATATAACATGACTTGGCTATTTCACCACATTAACCATAAACACTGTGCATACTGCTTTACTTCTACGATGATTTGGATTTCATTTAAAAGTTTTGTTTTACATTTTACAGCACAAACACTAATAGAAATCTGCTAAACAAAGCAAAGCAGCAACACAATGAAAATAGACTTAGCATTAAAACTTCTCTGCCCTTGAAACTCACATTCATTGAAACAGCATTGAAACCCACATTCAAAGAAAATACATCTGGCCAGTAGCAGATAAAGATTACCTTTGGGATGTTTTCAAATCATAGGCCCCTTGCACAGGAAACATACATATGTTCTTTGATACACCTACCTGGCTGTACTAAATTATATTCCTTGTATAATACAGTACAACTGTTAGAGGGCATTTTAAATGTATTGTTTGAACATTTTTCCAGTAAACAATAAAACAAAATGCATGCACTAATAATGACAAAACTGCCCAGTTCAGAACATTTCCATCATAAAAGTCTACTCAAACATCTGCAATCCACCAGTATCAGTAAATATGTACAATCTCTGCAGAAGTAAAAGTCATCCAAATAATTCCACATTAAAGAGATCTGTAACTAATGAAGAGGTTGCTGCTAGCAAATAACTTTATATTTCATTGTTTCATCTACAAATAAAGTGCCTGTTGCTGTTGAGGAATAAATTGCCTATGTTGGAATAAAAAATGATAAGCTAGTAATATTGCAATAGGGAATGGATGGCAAACTGATAATCATACGTTCATCGTTACTAGGTATCTCCACCAAAGAGGACATTCTCAGGACTGCAACACCCACCCCCTTTAAAAGTACAACACAGTACAGTATCAGCAATGCATCTATATACTGTGGGGGTAGAACCCACAGCCTTCTGCATAAAAAACAAGTACACTACCTGTTGTACTATTAACAATGCAAGCCATCTCAGCATAAGCAGCACTAAACGTTTGTTTCCCTGCAGCTCTCAGCTCCTTGTAAAATCTACTTGACACTCAGCTGTATCTCTGAACTTTGCAGCACAAGAAATCTGGAAAAAGCCAACATTTATTTTTTGGGGGGGGGCAAAAGCCCAAAAACCAGGGAAACATTTTAAACATTGCTTGTATAATGTTGGAAAGTTGCTAAAATAAAATGCTGCTATGTTACCACAAAACATTTCACTACCAAGTCTTAAACCCAGGACCCTGTGCAAAACAGCCAGAGCAACATACCACTATGCCAAATCAGCTGTTTGGTAAAAGAGGAAGACTGAAACTTAAATTGCTACCATTTAGTGAATTCAGTTCTCATCATAGCTGTCAACCTCTTAGCACAAAACACCTGAACAAAGCCAATAATGGGGGAATACAGCCCCCAAACATATTCAATGAATTCAGTTTTCACCATAGCTTTCAACCTTAGCACAAAAAAACCTGGATGAAGCCAATAATTGGGGGATACAGTCCCAAAAAGAGGGACAATTTTCAAATATCCATGTTATAAACTTAGAAAATTGCTAAAATAAAAGGTTTTGTGTTACCATGTACTTTCTGAAGAATATGAAGTCTGAAATTCAAATGCCTGTTATTTTTATTTATTTAACATTTGTTAACCAGGAAAGTCTGACTTGGAACAAAAGCCAATTTTCAGCAGAGGCCCAGGGAGAAACACTCCAGACATGTCTTTGTAAGATGGGAGGACATGCAGACTCCACACAAAAGGCACCCAAGCCAAGAATCAAACCAGAGAACCTGTAGCTGTCAGGCAATAATGCTACCAGTGCACTACTGCACTACTGACTCTGCAAGGAAAAACAAACATACAGAAACCACAGATTTTATGAGGAACAGAACAAATATGAGGCAAAAATCTGCAAATTGTTTTACAAATGGTGGTGGGCAGGGAATTCAGACCCATACCACCTGCATCCAAGGTACAGGGTTCAAGTCTGAGGTATTCTGTATTCACCACCACCATGTGTTCTCTTTCTCTCTAGCCAGCAGTATATATCAACTGGGGCATTTTATACACACACACACACACACACACACACACACACACACACACACACACATATGCATTTTTGGAAGTGAAAGCAAACTGCGGACCTCTGAACTAATCCATACATATACAGGTAGAACATGCTGTTTCTGCACAGAAGAGACCCCAGATGGGAAGTTGGCATAAGGGTTAAGGTGTTTACCTTATATACACAAGGTGCAGGTTTTGATTCTCGCATGGAGTAATAAGCTAGGCTTAAAATAGCCACCAAGGGCAGTTAACCTAGCACTAATCTATGAACCTATGAATCAAGTAGTATGATGCAGCTACAATAAATCCTGCACCATTGTACAAAACAACCTTACATATCCATTTTAAATATAGAAGCATGTGTAAAAGTTAATAATCCATTTAGATATTATGTATTCTTCAGAGTGGTAAACTGTCCAATAGCAGTTCGATTATTTTGTATAAAATGAAGACCTGTAAAAATTAGTGATGAAATATCTCTGGTAAGGCTGTAGGACAGAGATACCCACCTCCCCATGTGTGTGTAAGTGTGTTTGTGTCTGTCTGTCTGTATACATTTACATACATCACACTCAGTCCCACTTACATGGCGCACTGTGGTACACACATATAAAATAATGGTGTGCACATGAACTGTGTATTGGATTACAAGAAGAGCAGGACTTAGCAGCTTCACTAATATCTTTTTAATGACTTTGGAGGTTGCCAACGGTCAAATCTGCCCTGCAGCTCAGATTTCTCCACGCAGATGTTGGGGGTGAGGGCTCTATTACAAGAGGGTGGTGTTGAAAGACTCTTGTAAACTTCAAAAGCAGACAGAAGTCTTTTAATTTTCCAATAAAATGTATTCCTGCTTTGACAATTTACTCCTTTCTGTTGGCACGAAGAATATTGATGCTTTATAATCGATTTTTTGAATTAGATATTGTCGAAAAAGTCATATGAATATATTTAACAGTGTTTCATGTGCAGACGTTCCATGTATTTACCTTTATTACTGCTCTTATAATCAACAGTTTAATCCATTGAATCAAATAAAAGTTAATTATGCCTCTTTTTTCAAAGACTATATTATATTAATTTTCAACAGTTGTAACATAAGGAATCTTTTTTGAAGCTTGTCTGCACTCGACGCAAGCGCAAAACTTCAAATGTGTGTTTAAAAAAATTAGGCATAGATGTCAATTAAGTCATCATGTGGGGCCAAGCTACATTTTATTCTGAAGCTCATCATATACAATAAATACGAGTTTTAGTATTAAACTACACTTAAAGTTAACGAATAGGAGTAAAGAATCTTTTAAGACACGCGGGAGAGATTAGACTTGCATATTGGGGAAAAACAAACGTATACAGTGCTGGGAACTGTAGCACTTGAGAAGTTAAAATGCAAAAGTAAATCAAATTTCACTTGGTTCCTGAATATTATCTCACAGGCTTGCTTTAATACCTCTTTAATGCAGAAAAGGGCTTTTCTTTTTCTGTCTCTTCCTTCAGGTTCTCTAAGTCTTTGAGAGCAATAAATGTTTTAAACAGCAATAAATATAAATCAATTTCAATGTGCTCAAATCCTATTGATGAGCAGGTTGCAAGAAAAAAAAAATGGGAAAAGAGCTCCCCTCCCTCCAAAAGGCAGCTGTTACGCCCACTAATCTCCTTTCTTGCTCTGTCATTCTCCTGCATTTTGCCTTCATCTCCCCATCCTCGAAAAAAAAAATTCTTTCTTTTTTTATATTCCACTTGCAATTATCCCCTCTTTAGACCTCAACCTTGTCCCCACACTGACCATCCCTGGTTAGCTGTTAAAGAAAAGAAGAGCCCATGGATGTCAAATTGGCCTCAGAAAGACCATGAAAGACTGATTTGCTTCACTTTTCTTTGGCCTGACATCAGATTGGAGGGGCACTGAATGGGAAAACCAGAAAGTCTGGGCTGGAATAAAGATGTTCTCTCTGTATGAAGGTATGGGGGGAGAGAAATAGTGGCTATTTACTCCCAGGCCATCAACCCAGTAAAATAAAAAATAGAGAGGAATCAAAAGGACTGCGGCTATTGAGAAGCAAAGAAACATCTACACCTCGGAACAATGTCACAATATACTGGGGCTCTCTATTAACACCCATGAATATTAAAGTGCTTACTAAATGCTCAAAAGGGAGACATTTAAACAGAGGGTGGAAATGCCATAAGCTGAGACCATCTCCAAATATCCACGAACAATGGGGCAATGTGTGTATATGGAGGGGGAAAGTTTGTTAAAAGCCATGAATATTAAACAGTTTACTATAGTCAGCTTAAGAACCGTATAAATTAAAGCACTGAGCAAGCAATTAAAACTTGTCCAAGTTGCATATCTCATGAGCAATACCTAATGCATCCAAGAACCTATACTTGTCAGAGTTACTCTTTTGGTCACAGCACTTCAGCTGTAAACACATTATCTCACTTGTTCTTACCTAGACATTAGTAGGAAATAATAAGCGTAGTCTGGAAACCCGGCAATTCCCACAGTTTTTCCACTAACAGTACCAAGTTTAAATAAATATAATGCTACATTGTTCAACGAGACAGGATATTTGAGGTTTAACTGTGGATTTCACCTGACAATATTAGTTTTATTGTTGCATGCAGTTGGGTCAATGTATAGTATCTTTCTGAAGATTAGCGTAAAACAAGTTACTTACACACACACACACACACACACACACACACACACACACACACACACTTAGTTTCCTTACCTGAATTAGTTCCCGCACAGTAAATCCAAAACTAATGGTAAATCCAGCAATCTCCTCAGCCCGTGCAAGCTAACGGCTGGTTTTCGGTTCTCCTGGCAGGTTTCTCAGCCTGCCAATGATGCTGATTCCCCGCGAGAGTAAGCTGGAAGCCCCAGCCTGCTGATGATGCAGTCCAGTGTCGTTCTGTTCCGTGGTCGTCATCACCGCACAGACTTCTGGGCTGCAGGGCAGAGAATCCTTTCTCCCTTATCCGGACTGCCTGGCAAAGCAGTCTGGAGTTCTGTGAGTACCAGGACCTCCAAGCACGCATGCGTGGAGTTCCAGGACTTGCGATTTGTTTTTTTATTTCTTTTTCTTCGTCTTTCTACAGGTGGAGGGGCTGCAGTCCTGCAGTCCTATAGCACGAGCCACCCTTGGGCATCTGCAGTTAAAAAGGTTTTTCTTTCTTCCTATCATTCTCAAGAAGCTTCTACCTTTCCAACAGGAGCACTAGTGTTTGACACTCCTGTGGCTCATTACAAGCACTTACATGATAGGAAAGGACAAGAGGCTATTGCCTCTACAGAAGATTTTTTTTTTGGCTCCTTAAAAGAAAAAAAAAATGGGGGGGGAGGCTAATGCTGATTTGCATATTATGTCTAAATGTTTTCTAACTGAAAAAAAAAAACATCCATGAAGGTTTAAGATAAAATTTAAAAAAACATTATAAGCCTACTTTGGCAGATTTAAACCAGATGCTTTGGGAAGTTGCTTCAAATGAAATAAAACACAGTTACTTGAAAAGGCTAAAATAACAAATTTCACTCACACAGAAAATGCACTGATAAATAAAAGGATAGTATTTTTAGATTACAAAAGTGTGTCACACATGTAGGTAAAATAAAGATAATGCCCCTGCAGATTATTTGAGTTATCTTAGAGCAGTGTTTGCTAAACATTCAAAAATATCAGACTCAAATGAACAAGCTAAACCAGCTATTGCAGCTGCCTTTGTGCAGGGATTGCAAACCCTGTACAAAATCAAATGAAGCAGGTGCTTATAGGCTGGCAAGAAAAAGATTTAAAGTCTGTATTAAGTGGTGCAAATCACCATGCTGACTATGGCAGGGTAATAAACAAAAATAAATATTGACCCTTTGCTGCCATTGAATCAAAAATGACCCAATGTTAAAGTAGAAATAAATGCAAATCCAATTCTATTCTTTGTGGACCTGAAAACACTAGGTCTGTATTAAAAGTTACTTCAGATAGTTAAATACCAGTATAGGAACAAAGTAAAGCCAGTTGGTGTAACAAATGCTACTGTTACATATCCTGTTTTAAAACCTATGCCCATTTCTTTAGGTCTGATTGACAAGAAAGGCATTCTTTTCTTTGAGTACAACTGCGCCAGTGAATCTTCTGTGTGAGCTGGGTGGTACCGTTTGCTGTACACCAGGGGGTTTGTATCTAGATATTCCAGCAGAATCAGTGGGGAAAGTGTTACAATTCTTAGCAAAAGCTGGGAGAAGCCTTTTGAAGGCATACAGACAACTGAAAACTGCTGCAGCAGGTCCCTACTAACTTATGGGTTAAACATGCTAATAAAGTAGGTATATTAAAATCTGCAACATCTGTAAAAATAAAATTGAATCTATCAAAACCCCTCCCTAAAATTCCATGGTATCCACTGAAATCAAAAGCACAACAGAAAATCAAACATGTAATGCAGTCTTTGATACAACAAGAAATAAATAGTGCCAGCTAAAAGTCTTTGCAATACTCCTATTCTCCCTGTAAAAATAAAAAAATATAATAAAATACTTATATGTTTGAGCCAGATCTAGGGTCTGCAAACAATGCAGTATTACCAACCTTTTCTGTGGTTCTAAAAGCAGCAGCAATACTTAGCTGATAACCATCTACAATGAAATATTTTCTGTAACACCTCTCTGTTCAGCATTTTCTTCTCTACCTATCCATTCTGAAAGTCAGTTTCTGTTTACTTTGACTTTTTAGGGACAGTGGTATACATGGACACAGTTGCCATAAGGATGCACTGTATCTTTCATTTTTTTTCTTTCCTCAAATTCTACAAAAATATATATATTTAAAGGATGTGACATTTCCAGGTGGATCTGTGTTAGTGCAATATGTAAATGATTTACTAATAGCATCTGATTCTTTTCAGCAGTGTTAGCAGAATACCCTCCATCTTTTAACTATCCTTGCAGAAAAAGGACACAAAGTGTCAACAGAAAAAATTACAGCTATGGTTACCTCAGGTACTTTATCTTGGTCATTTAATATCTCAAAGTAGGATCTTACAGGAGCTATCTCTCACTCTGAATCATCTTTATTACTTAAAATGAAACGCAGCCCTTCTTGACTGCACGTCTAACTAAATATGAATGTGCACTTTTTCTTTTCCTGATCCATCTGTTTCTCTAATACGCTGTTCTGTTCTAAATCCTGCATCTGTGTTATCTGCTGCTGAGAATGGTAGAGAGCATGATTGTGTGTGAGTGTGTGTGTGTGTGTGTGTGTGTGTGTGTGTGTGTGTGTGTGTGTGTGTGTGTGAGACTAATTATATGCTTTCTTCTAGAAAGGACTTAAAGGACATTCTTATCCACAACGTCAGATCAAACTGAAGACGTACCTGCTCAAAATGAAAAAAAAAAGTATTTTTTGCTTTTAAAATTTTTCATTGAATGCCTGCTAAAAGGGCATAGATAATTTGGCAAATTATGCCACCAAGTAGATTATAAAAGTAATAAGTCTTATGTAATACTATTGTAAAACTCTAATAATAATGACATGTCTGATTTTAATAGTGTCAGTTTTCAAGCTGGGGCATCACAGGGAGAAGTTCAGAAGTGGCTCAAAGATGGATATATTAAATCCTCTAATGAAGTATGGCAACATCCAGATGGCCGACTGATGATGCCTGCCTCCTTGCCACCTTACCTGGTAAGGGCATATCTTTTACTAGCCCATGCGGGTAAGGCAGCTTTATTTAATCAAATTACCCGAAGTTTGTGTACCACTCATGTCTCCTCTTTGATACTTCAGTATGTTAATAGCTGTGCGATTGTTTAAAATATAATGTCAGCTACCACCACCTTGGAGACCTTTTGTTAATGTAGAGCTGGACTTTGTCCAGATGACTAAAGTACATAATTTAGAATAATGTTCTATTAGTAATCTGTATGTTTTGTAAAAGCTCACCCATGTCAGAAAGCAGATTCTGTAACGTTTTTTTAATTTGGGTCTTCACTGTCCCTACCATCTACAATCATCTGAACTAGTAGAGAGGGTTAATCGGAACCTATTAAAAAAAAAAAAAAAAAAAAAAAAGTTTTTTTCTTCCAAGATTTGTACTAAACAAAATTTAAATGGTCAAAGATGCTTTGAATTCTACAATGAAATTAAGACCCTATGAAAAATTAATGAGAAGACCCATAGCCCTTCCATTTGCTCCCCGTGTGTCAAATGAAAAGATTAACTCTAATGGATAATAAAAAGAAAATATTGATTCTTACAGAAGTATGTCTTCCTCCATCACCTGACTAGCCCTATCACCAACTGCAGCTGGGTGACTGGGTTTATGTGAAAACCTTCCAAAGAACGAACAGTTTGAGCCATAGGTGAAAAGGCCTTTTACCTTGTAATCCTCACCACCCTGACTACCATCCACTATGCAAGACAACCAATCTAAATTCACTCATCCCACTGTAAGAAGACCTGCTGTATGCTCCAGACAAATCTCATTGCTGGCGATAGAAGATTAAAGTGTGAAGGATGAATCATCTGCCCAGTGAAACATATAAGGAGAAAATTCAACTAAAATAGCACCTCATGATGAATCCGATGACAACAGGTACTTTTGCTCTGTTTTTTGTTGCTGTTTCCTCTAATAACTTGGTCGAGAGAAAATCAGTTTCCTGTTAGTTCTTTGAAAGTACGTTGTGATAAACTATTGTGTATGTTCACATATACCTCAACATTCTAAGGCAGGGATTCCCATGTTTCCAATTCCTGCATCACACGTAACATTTGAGAAAAAACTTAGTGAGACTGATCTAATCTGGTGTAATCTGACTAACTTTTAAAGGCTGTTTCACTTCAGCTTGTCACCACAAATCGTGGGTACACATGTTATGCCAGAAATGGGACTGTGCCAGTGGAAATCAACAAATACAATGACACTTAACATAAAAGTGTGTTTAACTCTTTACAGTTAAGATGCTATGAATGGGGGCATGGCATGGTCATGACAAAGGATCATTTCTACATTTGTGGTGATCATGCCTACCCCTGGTTACCTACAAATTGGTCTGGATTATGCTTTGTAGACTATATTACTCCTGCTATGCAACATTTCGAACACCCACCAGCAGGTAGGCTGAAAAATAAGCAAGTAATCCACTAGACAGAGCAAGTATTTTCAGTTAACTTCTGGGTATGAAGTGCAAAGGACAATGCTTGAAATCACTGTGCTTGCTCAAATTCTTCAGGAGGTGGCTAACCATACTCCATATCACATCACAATGACAAATGGAAAAATGACTGCAATATGAACTGTAGTGTTACAGAACCAAATGGCACTGAATATAATGCCTGCTAAAAAGGGGGTGTCATGTGCCCTCATAAAAATCATTGTTGTTCTTGTATTACTAACTACCATAATAAACAGAAAAAGTTGGCCAATGTCATGGAGCAGAGGGCCAGATATTTGGACAGTAGTTCAAAAATTGTACGTGTTTTAGATGGTTGGGAAGTGTATTTGGTAACCTGAAAACTGGTATATTACAAGGTCTAAAAACTGGTATTATTCTTTTAATTGTCAATATTTTCTGTTCTAAAGGCTGTAATCACAAAGTCTTGGATTGCAACTACACGTGAAATGCCACTTATACCTGATGAATGAAACTCAATCCTACAGATGAAGCGTATTTATCAAATTAAGTAAAATCAAAATATAATTGTGTATTTTATGACACTAGTAGTGTCAGAGGAGGGAGTCTGTTAGAGAAAAATGTATCTCTCATGATTATTCTTCACAAAATGCATATTAACTTACAATTTCTTCACAAACATGTTTGATGAATTATTTAATATTTGTTCATGTAAAAAATTATATGTAGTATAGATGCATAGTTATGCAAACCACAAATACTTATTGTAGTTCTGAGTGTTTCACAACTGCATTCTAATATCAAGCTGTAAGTGTATTAACAGATGACTGAATGTAAAAATAAAGTAGTGCTGAAGGGGTTTGTTATAAAGACTGGTTTCTGAAAGCAAGAAAGAACACACTGTATGCAAGCTCTGACCTTCCCAGGCTGGGATGGATAGTTACAAGGAATGGTGGTGAGTCAGAATGTACTGGTACTAAAATGTACAAGGTCAGGAAACAAGACTGCTTAACAAGCCAGGTGGCCCTGTACTTTTCTAAAACATTATTGGTACTAAAAATTGATTGTTCACGTGCATTAAGCGAGAAGCACAAGAGTCTGTAGAAATCCTATTTGACCACGTCAGTATTCTATATTTTTGCTGCTTGGAGAGACTGACTTTAAAATTGTGTAGATAGTCTCCCAGCACTGACTTATATGGATTTTATAATAAAAAGAAAACATTTTGCACATCCTGAAGAGTTATTCTTGACTCAAGACTAAAAGGTAATTAATGTTATTTATGTACTTTTTAAACTGCACTTTAACACAACTGAGACTACTGCCTACTGCTATGGAATGGATTATAGCTGCACTAGTAAAGAATGATACAGGTGACCTTATATTTATGAATATATACCAGTTCAGATTTGCAAAAGCTACATCATAAGTGCTGAACCTGGTTGAAATTTTTGAAAGGGTTACTGAGATTATGGATAAGGAGCGTACCATTTTCATTCCCCATCGAAACATTGCCAAACCTTTCACACTATCCTCCATGCTGGTGTTATTGACAAACTCTCCCTATTCAACATTAACCTCTACATAGTCTGCCGGATGTTTAACTTACTGTCTAAGAAAACCCATAATGTTTACATTGGTTGTATTTGGTCTAGACAGAAGAATGTCACCAGTGGTGTCCCACTGGGCTCTGTCATGGGTCACCTCCTCTTTGGTATATATATGCTGATGATATTCAAATTATCTAGCAAGGGCTGGACCAAACAAATGCTTGGCATATTGATAATGGGATTATCCTCAACTTCAAGAAATGGATAGTTTTCTTTGTTAACTCTAGCATAACTACTGCTTACCATATATGTAAAATCCCACTTACATTGGACACATTCATCAAGTATGTGGGTACTTATGTTGATAACAGACTTTTGACCACTCTGTCTCCGTGGTGGTTAGAAAATCCTTCTACCTTGTAGAACTTATCCTTTGTTGCATCTCCTCAGGATCCAATGATGTTATCGCCCCACTTTATTTATCCCTTATTAGACCCATTTTGAATGCAATGTACCCTTCAGCATGTACCTCATTAGCCCCCTAAACTACACAAAACTAAACATATCCCACAACACAGAGACTCAATTTAAAAATAATAAAATACATGTATTAAGCTGTTTCATCTGCAAGAGTTCTTCACAGTTCAAACCAATTTACTTACTAAAACACCTTTAAGTGCTAATACAATCACATGATTTTCACAAAAGATTTAAATCCCAAAACATTACATATTTTAATTTATTTGTATAATACATATATTCTAAAATATTACACTTTATTATAAAGTCATCTACAGCCATAAAACATATACATTTCTAAACATGATACATTCCATTCATTAAATTCAAACCTTTTATTTATAATTTATGTTAAACAATACTACTTTAAACTTCTGTTTTTTATTAAGGTATCTCTTAAAAAACTACCTTCATTAATACTTAGAAAGACCTTAGCATTAAATTTAATTTGCACTTAAGAGCTGTATCTTTCAAAACAGTACCATGCTCCCCTTCTCTTGTATCCATAGCAACATTATCAATTACTTTTTGATATTTTTATGTTAAACTGTGTCTAAACAGAGCATTATCTGTGTCTTTTATCCTTTATGTCATAAACATGCTCCCTAATGCAGGTATTTAATATTCTGATTGTTTTACCTATGTAAATCATTTCACATAACCTGTAGAGGTCTATACAAATATTACTCCAAATGACTTACAGTTAAAGTGATCAGGGGAGTCAGTACTTCTTTGTATCATTGTATTCATTGTAATGCTAGGGTCTTCTCAAATAAATCTAAATTGTGCAAAGTCAAAATCATTATTCCTTGACTAATACTCCAAGATTTTTAAGCTGCTAGTACTCCAGAATGTAAACGTTCGTTCTTGTCTCAAAACAGTTATTAAGTCTGATTTCTTATTCTGAATAATTTGTCTTGTAGAGCTATTATCTAAACTATAGTCAAGAACCATCAAATTACTCCTGTTCATACATTATTCTCTGCTCATCCCCATACCGTGTGCCTGCTTATCTAAAACTGGGAAGTACATTTCTGTTCTCCTATTGGATACTTCAACCAGAATTGAGCTTAAAAATTATTTTTATTCAATCTGGCCAGAAACATCTGTATAAATCTGTTTCTTTACTCTTCAAGTATTTTAGCATAAGTTGTGAGACTGGGCATTCTAACTAGTTACGTTTTAAGCACAGTCTTCTTAACTCTGACTGGATTTTTACTTGAAAAGTGTAAATAATAATTTCTGAAAGTTTATTTTCTGTTTATTCTAGAGGTAAAACAACTATTGATGATATCTTTACCTATTATAATATCTAGAAACATAATGTTTTCATTCGAAAATGCATCTGCCATTTCCTTGAAAGTTGTAGAAGCATTCAAGTGTGACATGAATTCTGAGAAGTCATCAATTTTCCCAACCCATAAGGGAAAATATAATTTATAAAATTAACAGTATAATATTAATTTATTTTTTCTGGCAGCTGTTCTTAATGAAATTAGTTTTCCATTACGAAAAAATTAAGTTTGCATATGTAGAGTAACCAAATGTTCAATCATAACTCCTTTAATTTGCTGATAGTAACCATTATTAAATATAAAATAACTAATATGTAAAATCAAGTTGATTATATCACAATGTACAACCACTACTTTCTTATCTACTCTGTTAAATATTAAGAACCTTCCCTTTAGCATATACAAGTGCTTGCTATGGGGTATGGCTGTATATAGACTTTTTATATAATCTGTGACAAATAAATAACATATTTATTGAATAATACTTCAATTAATGCACTCAAAAAGACCGAAAATCTTTGAAACAAAAAGAATTCAGAAAGGATAAACCTGTTTGAGAAGCCTGAATATTTCCTGTCCAAAAAGACTTCAGGTCTCAGTCCCCTTAGCTACTCTGCTAGACTAATGCCCTGTCCCTCTGCTCAGTGTCACACACTCCTGAGAGGTGATCCCTGCTCAATTCATTTCACTATGAATAACCAGCTGCTGTTGTTGATGTGGATGTAGAAAATTAGATATCTAGAATGGATGTTTTCTTCACCATAGATTCTGTTTAGGTGAAACAGTTCAAACAGTGCTAGGTCATTCAAAGGCTGGAAAGGCCATCATTGAATATAAATCAGTCACTGATAAGTATATAACTCACTAAGCAGTTAAACCAGCTTGAGAGATGGGAGTGGTGAGGGGAAACAAAAGTATGACATATGAGGAAGATCTAACTTTTTCACTGGAGTGTAGGAGAGATAGAGGATATAATGTAGCTCTATAATGCAATAAGAGGGGTCAATTTGATCAGTTTACATTGGAAAGAAAAAACAGATCAGGAAGGGAAGGTCATGATCTGCAGATGGAGGAATTGCAACTTACTCTTGCTTTAGTAGATTGGATTTACCATGTCAGGAATGCACTCTGCAGCAGTCAGAACATAGTATGATGCTCTGATCTCCTCTCTGTTAACTTCTCCATCCATTTAACACCAAAGTTTTCCTACTTGTGTAGCCTAAGTCTATGCGGGGTACATTTAAGAGGTGCTAGTGAAATTTGGAACAGAAGATCAAGGAGGTTCCCTGAGATACAAGTGATGGCAGAAAAAAATAGTAAGTTTTTTTTTTTATGAAACAACTCCCAGACCACTAAACTTAGACTTCAATCTCTTCTCATTATAAGTTTAACAAGTCAACAACACCATCGTCAAAACAAAAAGTCTAATTAATCAACAGGATAATAAGAAATCCTTAAAGCCACATAATGTAACACAGATAATTATTTTGCCTTAAAGCATTTTTTCTAATTCTGATTGTAAAGATGCAGTTTTATTCAGATATGAAGATGTGATTACATTTAAAATAACAAGCCAGTTGAATTCTATAACCTTTAACAAAGTATCTAAATCACATCCCCTCATGGTGGGTTGTAACATTTCAAAAGCGGAAAAAAGTATAATTACAAAAATCTTCACAATTTCATGTTTATATAAAGCATTTTCTATTTTTTTAATAACAGCACAGAGATGTTCATGTTCTCTCATATTTAAAAGACAGTTTTTTTTTCCAACACATAATACTTCACACTTTTACAAGAAGCTACACATATCACTTCTTTACTCTGACAGTTTGCATCAAAATTGAGAAATACTTCTTCCTGGGTACTGGATATATTAAACATACCATTCTGATATATATTGACAGGTCAAAATGACCACATGTGAAGCAACTTTTTGTACAGAGTTAGTACAATCAATATGTGTGAATTTTTCAGAGATATTTTTTAATATTAAGTGTCTTCCTATTTATAAAATGTGGTCTTCACCAACAATACCTTTTGTTGCCTTATTGGCTGCTGACATTTCTACTTTTATAAAATATTTGTAGCATATTATGGTTGGGGGTGGTATAATGGTTAAGGTGTTTAATTCACAGTCACAAGGTATAGGATTTGATTCTCAACTTCAAAAGGAAAATTGCCTAGGGTTAAGATGGTCCACAAAGGCAGCTCGAGTAGCAGTTATCCATGAATCTATTTTAAACTTTATTTTTAAAAAAAATTATTTTAAACTATTTTAAAGTACTGTGACAGTCTTTGTTTATCTTATCTAGTCCCACAGTACAATACATATCAAGAACTTCTGTGCTTTTTAACATGTGTAGCTGCCTTAACAGTCATACCAGTGAATAGCCTCTATTTTTGAAATCTACATTTAATGGTTATTTTTGTTCAAACATCAAATCATCTCTTGTTAGCCTAGAAGCCTGGCATACTGAGATTTCTGCACATTATGTTTAATATACTACAGATTCACGCTGTTGGCAACTAAGAAAGCATTCTTTTTAACAAATCTCTTCTAAGTTCTAGATTCCATCTTTCTTAGCATCATACCATTGCTAATCAGTGCACCTAAAAACAATTAATTAAAGCTATATTTATAAGTAAAAAGTAAGCACAACCACATACAATTAATAAAGTATTCAAAGTCTTGTTAATTGTTGAACAGAACCTTACCCCGAAATTATTTTTTTTCATTAAAACAGAATATCATTTAAGCCATGTAAGACAGCCCTAATTATAAACAAATTAATTGCCCCATAGTCAAATAAATCACTTTTTTGTTAAGGTTAAGTAGCCTTAATATGCTGTATGATCTGACTCTGGGGCAATAAGGCAAGCAAATGTTCCGCTGATGTTCCCTGTAATCTATGCACAGCCGCTTGCCAGACATTATGGAGCAGCAACAACACATTTGCTTTCATCATTCCCACAGTTGAAATATGACTTCTTTGATCTTTGAAGCTATTTGCATACCAGCTGATTTGATGTTGGGGGCAATGCAGCTGACACACAAGACAAAAGCTGCAATCTAAGAAGCATTGTCTTCTCTCCCACAAATGAGTTGATTCTCTAGATAGGATTTGACTGATCTGCAAACAGTGTAAAGATAATGTCTTGTAGTAAATCTAAATAAATGAGACAGTATGTCTTTGGAAAATCAAGTGGTCACTGATTCCTACTGTGATGATGTGAGGTATTGCCAGCTATGCCAGGAGAAGTAGGGCAGTAGATGTATAACATATGCGAGCACAGCTAGCTGGAATTTTGTAAAGAATTATATGTCATTTGTATATCAAACTGACTTGTGCAGATGCTTGTGTTGAAAGATCTATTTGTAAAGCTGCTTATGTTAAAAATGTACCAACAGTGTGCCCTGCTGGACAGAAAAATAAATATATGTGTATTATTGTAACTGTTGAAATATGTATATTGTAACAAAGGATACTGGAAAAGAAGAGAAGAGGTTAATCACAGTCCAGCTGCAGCTAACTTTGAAAAAAATGTTCTGAAATTAAATTACTGGGCCTAGGCTATAAAAATTGTATCTTACAGTTTTCAATGCAGCCAGAGAAAAAAAGTCTGTACTAGAAGATTTCTGCACAGTCTTTGGGGTGAACTAATTGCTACTCTGGAACGGTGGAAGTTTGAACTTGTTTTATGACTTCTAGGAGCTGCAGCAGATCTTAGCGAGGCTCTGTGTGTGTGTATTATTGACACATATGTGCTACATCCTGACAGCTTCTAGCCAAAGGGGGTAGCATTGGAACCAGAAGTCAGATGACCAGATGTATGTGTTGGCATTCTGTAATCCATCACTAAAATAATGTTTAATACTAGGTGAGACTGAAGTCCCAGAGCACTCTGTTCTTGGAACCCGACAAGGAAGGATCCCTCACCTGCTTCATCTTCCTTTGCTCTAGTAAATGACCAGGAATAGAAATTCTTTAAATCAGTCAGGAAAAGATAGTGAGATCAGTTAAGTACTGTTTTTCTGTATCTGTGTGAATCTATTTGTCTGTGTTATGTTAATATTTCCTGTGATTGAAACTGTATGTTTACTGTAAATAGATATTTAGTATTTTCATTTTCTTTTCTGATTTATTATTAAATATTATTTATTTAATATAGAATTATATAATATTTATTATTATTATTACCTCTACAGAGATTGGAGGAAACTAACTTTTCCCCTGAAACATTTAACTATAGACTCTCTGCCATCAACTGGTCTTTCTTAAAAACTCTCCTGCACAATGATGCTGTTACTAAAATTCAACCACATTTTCCTTGATGACCTAAACTCCCTTACCCCAACTCAAAAAATCAGAATCAAATCTAATTTTGCACCCTGGCTCTCCAAAGCTACTCATGCTTTCATGCATGAAAGAGATGCTCTATGGAAAAAATGGCAAACCACTAAAACTCTCACCTTTTTCCAAGGTTATAAACAACTCAGAAATAATGTAAAAAATCTTATTATTTTGGATAAATGCCAATATTTTACTAAATTTCAAAGTTCTCACCCAAATGATCCCAAACAATTCTGGAGTACTATCAACTTCCTACTCCACACAGGTTCTCCTACCAACCCTAACCCTTTCCCCATCACTATCCCTCTGAAACTGCAGACTTACTCAACAAACACTTCATAGATAGCATCTCTAAACTCCTACCCTCTGGTATCTCTGCTCCCTCCAACTCTTCTGTGTGACCCTCACCTCCCCCTAAACCTCTATGCTCCTCTGTCTCTCAGTCTTTTACCTTGCAACCTATTTCTACTAACTATATCAAATCTCTGCTTCTTAAACTATAATCGTGCTCTCTGTCCACTGATAAACTCCCCCCTCAATTTCTGAAAATTGCTGCCTACTCTATTGCATATCCTGTATCTACCTTAATCAACCACTCCATTCAGGAATCTACCATACCAGAAATATGGAAATCCTTCTATACCACTCCTCTGGACAAAGGTGGCAACTCTGTTGAACCCTCTAACTATAGACCAATCGCTATTCTCTCATTACTCTCTAAGATCCTTGAAAAATGTATACATACTCAACTACTGTCCTATCTCATTCATGAAAATCTCCTCACCTCCTCACAACATGGTTTCCACCCTAAACACAGTACCTCAACTGCCTTTCTATCCTTTGCTCAAAAGGTTGCCAAAGCTAGGGACAACAACCTCCTTGTCTCCTGTCTATTCCTTGATCTCTCTAAAACCTTCAACACTGTATCTCATCCCATCCTTCTTAACAAACCCTCAGACCTAAACCTCTCTCCTTCTACTGTTGGCTGGTTCCAATCCTACCTTACTGTTAGAAAAGAAGCTGTTAGATGGCAACAGGCATTCTCACCCTTCCTGCAGTTCAAACAGGAGTACCCCAAGGCTCCATACTTGGACTGCTCCATTTCAACATTTTTACCAATAACATACATTCATCCTGTAGTCTCTCATCTGTAATGCAATATGCAGATGACTCTACTCTTTTATCTATCTCCAATACTATGTCTGAACTACACACACTAACACAAAATTACTTTATCTCTTTTGAAAAAATGGCTCAGAAATAATCAACTAATCCTTAACCTGAAGAAAATGCAACTCCTTCTCTTCATCCCTCAGAGACTCTCTCACCTTAAATCCAACTTTTCTCTTTCCTCCCTAGATGGCACCACTATCTCCCCTGCCTCACACACCAAACTCATTGGGGTAATGATTGATGACCGACTAAAATTTGTCTTGCACATACAAAAGGTTATCAAAAACAAAACACCAAAAACCTGGACTACTTTATAGGAACAAAAAATTCCTCACTACTGGCACTAAATGTACTCTTGCACAGGCATTTCTCTTGCCTAGTCTTCTATATGCTTCCCCCATCCTTATCAATATCCAAACTACTTCAGTGCAGAAACTGGAACAAACAACAACAAAATTTCCAGATTTATTCTAACCCAACCACTCTCATCACATCACTGTCTCACTAAACAAACCAGTGGCTGGAATTTACAGATCTTCTCCTACAATTGCAACTCCACACTACCTTTTGCATACTCAACAGCCCCTCTGTCTGCCCTGCTCTCGCCTCCCATGTTACTCTCTACCTCCCTAGCTTCTCTGGCTTCTCTCAGTTTATAAACCCAAAAGGAATATTGGAAAACTACTTTACAAACACTCTGTCTCACTAAACAGGAACAAACTCCCTCTCCATTTTAGATCCAAATTTCCTTTTCCTGTTTTAAAAAGGAGCTTAAATCCCACATACTAAATTTGAAATTATGCCATTGCCTTGACCACACGTAATCTTAGTCTGTCTTACTGTATAACCCTTCGCATCTCCTAACTTTCTTTCTGTGTTAGTAACATCTGCTTAAACTAACCTCCTAAACCTGTAGCTCTACAACTATAACCCTACTATAGCCTCCTCCTCCCCCCCCCATTCTCCACACTGTTTATCTTTATTTCCCTCCACTTCCTATCAATGTCTGTACATTTTCCTTCTTTTGAACAACGATTATCTTTTTGTGTTTACTCATATGTAGTAAATTTAGACCACTGCTATCAGTGCAACCCTTAATGTTCATAATTTTTCCTTTTGTTTTTCTCTTTATAATTAATTTTGTATTTGCATTGTTATTTTTAATAGTTTTTGTCCTGTATGTTTATCTTTGCTTATGTGTGCTGGGGCTCTTTCCCCTCGGTCTCCACTGAAAATGGGTTTGTTTGCAAACTCAGTTGGACTAACCTGGTTAACAAATGTGAAATAAATAAAATAAACAAATAAACAAACAAATAAATAAATAAATAAATAAATACATAAATAAATATATTTAAACTTTTTATTGTGGCTGGTCTTTTAGAGAATATTTTAATCTCTGAGAGTAGTTATATATATATATATATATATATATATATATATATATATATATATATATATATATATATATATATATATTTGGTGACAGTTCTTGCCACTCCTAAAAACCTTGCTGTTGGTCAAAGTACCATTTGTATTAATATTAATTTCACTCAGTATAATTGGGTACCCTTGCAAGAGCCTTAGAGGAGCTGGCCTTGGAGTGTCTGGTGGTGATGTAATTACCTTACAGTTTGGGCAAAAGGGGGCATAGCTAGTAAATCTGTGTCAGCCTTTTTCCAGGTGTTAGTGTGTGTGTGTGTGTGTGTGTGTGTGTGTGTGTGTGTGTGTGAAAATCAAATCTCAAAGAGTGTATGTGTCAGCTGTTTGGGGCAGGGACACAAAGCACTGGTTCACAGAGAGGGTGCTGGAGAACTTGGCTTGGACACTCAGCTGAGGTCTCAACTCTAGCTCTTTGTGCCAGTGGGGAGTCTTACTGGGGGCACGGAGGGAGACAAATAGAGAAATCCAGACCTTGGACTGAGTGTGTTCCCTGTGTACTCATAAGGGAAATTGTGCTTGATGCAGAGAGCTGCATCTGGAAATACTGGGTGTATCCATTTTTGTTCCAAGTGAACGTCCCTCTCAAGTGTCAGTGGTGAGGATTCAGACTCCTTGATTACTGGTCCAGAGTGGGGACATCATACCTGCCAATGAAGGAAAAGTGTGTTATAAAGGACTCTTGTATAACTGTAGATTAAGGTCATTACTTTGCGTAACATGTTGCATAATAGTAAAAAATACTGTAACTACAATGTGCTTAACATTAATAAAATTTACAAGTCACTCTGGAGGAAGTCATTGTCCTTTTGTGCATGAATTGTTTGGCCAGTCATAGAGTATAATTCCCTTGCCTACAGTCTCAGGACAAAATAGCAGATCAGCTAGACAGGGATCAAAAGTTCCACAGAAAGATGATGAAAAGGATTGGCAGCCTGTGTTACTTGGACAAAAGGAAAATAGTATCCTCTTTCTCAATGTCACACTCTCTTTTGAAGCTGGATGCATGCCTGGTATTCCCATGTTATGATGCAACAAATAATTTACTATGAATAAGTGCATCTAATTTGGTCAGTATCTGATTAGTTGTTGCCAAAATGCCACGTAGCATGTTCCATCACAAACTGAGGCAAACGAAACACAAAACGCCATCATATATGTCAAAATAATTTCTCACCAGCATCCCAGCAATAACAGCATTTTTTCTTAGAATGGTCTAGCCCCCCCCCCCTCGGGTGTTGATATAGACACCTACATTACTATAGGGACCACATATGCCTCTGTATTGGTTTGTGAATACTTCATTGTGTGGTTGACAGGGACTATCATCACTTACTTGGTTGGTCGCACTCATGCTATCCCAGCACTATCCCTTACCCTTATGACACCATCTTTGATCCCCAGTAGTGATCATATCTGGAGTGGCAGACTGGGTCATGTGGGACCCCACTACTAGGCCGTGCTGTCAAGCACTGGGACCAATAAATTAATTGTGGTATCCTGGGCTGCAGTGTGGGTTCCATCCCTGTATGCCACTGGCACAAGCTTCTGAACTGTAACTTGCAGTAATAATTCACACAGGAGTTTTGAGAGATATTGATTAAGAAACATAACATTCTACTAATACAAACAAATCAGCATCATCTGATAACATTATAAGTAAGATACGCAGCCTGGAATCACCTAGACAGTATGCAAAATGACAGGTGTTATTTCTGTTAACTAGTGCTTTTCCGAATGAAACGTGTATGGTCTTATGTAGTCATGGGGCATCATGAACTATAGGACTTTAGTGCAGGAACCCTTGCTCTGACACAAAAGGAGATGTCCCTTTTCCTTATGCTGACATTAAAAAGATGCAAGAGCACGTGAGTCAATTAAAATTTGTGATGCAGCCTTTTTCTTTTCAAACGTCGATTAATGATGGCATGATTGCAGAACACATTGTCTGGATACAGCCATTAAGCACCATAATTTGTAGTGCCCCTTACTTTAGGGACCTTACATCATCATAAGGAAGTGCACCCCACTTTGTAGTGCCCCTTACGTCAGGGACCTTACATCCTCATAAGGAAGTGCACCCCACACTGTGTTATCATCAAAGAAAAATACCAATAAACACTTAATGCCTGCAATGCAGCTATCCCTTTATCCCAGTTTAAAGCATTATTTTATTTTATTATTGACCAATATAACTCTATGTTGTCCATTAAGTCCATGTCCATTCATGCTGTCAGTTGATATATTTCTTCCCATCACATACTTCCAACCAAGCATGTTACTATTGCCTTCCATTTTCCTTAATCAGGTTTCTGCTCCCATTTTTCTCCTATTTCCATTGTATCCAAACATTAATTCCCTTTATCTGTTTCCACCACTACTAATTCCTTGCCAACATAATAATTATTATTACCTGGTAACTTTTAGCCCTTATTTTTTTGTGCATGAATAACATCTAGGGAGGCAGAACAAGAATATGCTGAAATATTTATTTGTTTCTCCTTTTCCTGAGGGACATAGGTGCTAAACAAATGGTGAAGTTAT
Source organism: Protopterus annectens (assembly GCF_019279795.1). Lineage (NCBI taxonomy): Eukaryota > Metazoa > Chordata > Ceratodontiformes > Protopteridae > Protopterus > Protopterus annectens. Next base: position 1,254,699,388 of record NC_056727.1, read on the forward strand.
GGTTTCCCATCCAGTGATCCAAGTTATGTTTAAACAGAATAAGATAAGTACTTTGCTTTATGTAGAGTAGAAGTTGAATTGATATTATCTGTGATACATGCTTATTCTGCCAGCATGTTATTTTTATGTTGCAAAAGAGCTTGAGAACTTGTGATCGGGTATTTATACTACCATTTTAACTTGGACAGTTGGATGGGGAACAGGAAATTCATCCCTGGTTTGGCACCTATATCTCTAATGGACACAGGCAGCCTGTAAAAGGTTCAACTCCCAGGCCTCTGCTTATACTTCTCTAGGGTACCAGAACTTATCAGTGATTTGGGAAGCATGGTTTTAAAAGGCCCTTGTGTTCATTAGCTTAGTATACACATATGAACCTATGAACCTATTAGACTTGTGAAGATGTACTAAGTCTGATAGGATAGGATCTGTTGAGGGTGTATACATGAGGCAGAGGTCAGCTCTTAGTAGCCTGCATACAGAAGTCATTTGCAAACTTGGTCAGCCATAAACCCTTAACATTTACTTTGACCTTCAAGAAGTAAATTCCAATGAAAAGTGTCCCAAGAACTGAACTCTGGGTACACTGCTAGGAAGAGGTAGAGATGCCCACCTTAATTTTCTGTGTTTTGTTTCTGGGCTAAGTTATTATCCAATGAGTTACAGAGGGATTTACATTTAACTGTGATAGTTTATCTAGCCATCTGAATATGGGATGGTGTTGAATAGTTTTGCAAGGACTAGATATGTGGTGTGTATTGATTTGCCTGCAATCTTTAGAAAGAAGTCAACCAGGTTAAGTAGGCAGAATTTGCCCTTAATGAATTAGAACTGGCTTGGATTGCAAATTTGCAGGTTGCCTATGTCCTTATTTATTATTTCCATAGCCTTAAAGATAAGGCTGTTTAGGGTTATGGACCTATAATTATATGGGTCCGTTGATGTCTCATCTTTATGCAAGGGGATGACTGCTGCTGTACCCTATTTATCTGACATAAAGCCTGTTTGAAGGGTGATATTGAATAGCCTATGTATTGGGTCTGTCAAGTCCTGTTTTAGGATGACTGGTAGGCAGCCTGGTATGTTATCTGGCCCCATGGAAGGTAGTTTTTTTGGTTTTGTATAATGCCTTGAGGACTTGTTCTTGGGAGATTTGAGGGGGGTATAGGATGTGACAGGGGGATGAGGTTTGAGCTAAATTTGCATGCTTAGAGACTGGCTATGCTCTCTGGGTATAAATATGTGATATCATTTGCTATTGGCTCTGCATTGTTTTTGAGGTTTCTAGTGCAGCTAAAGAAGGCTTTGTGGATATCCTTTGCCTGGGTGGCTATTTTTACCTCATATCTGGCTTTGGTTTATTTGATCAGGGCCTGGAGTTTCCTGTTAGGTTTAACAAGAGCAATGTTAGTGTCTTGAGAGTTAAAAATTATTCTTGTGTGCATGTTGTTTTTTCTTTTATTACAAAGCATGCTTATATCTGGGTTCCATCACAAGGGTGTATATTATTAAATTCAGTGTTGTATTTACTTTGGATGGGGAGAGATGTGTCTAGGCAGCTATTTCCATGTGCATAGAATTTGTCAGTAGAGGATTCTGCGTAAACAGTGAGGTTATCAGGTTAGAAGGTAATTTTGAACTTAGCCGTCTTTAGGCACCAGCAAACCCTGTGGTCGCTGGGAGCCCCCTGTTCCTTGGGGGCCCCCAGCCACAGCAGGTTGCCTTACCTTGATATTTTGCAACAGGTCTGCCAAACCAATAAAAGCTAGTACAACAGTCTTAATAAATCAGATGGGTAATAAGTCATATTTATAACTCCTTTAAAATTCAAAGATATCTCTGGTTATAGAAACAGTGTTTTATCAAGCAACAGGCTTCACAATTCCATTAAATATTTTACCACTGATATAGTACCCCTGGCTTAGTTAAACACTGCTAGTGAACATTCAGCTCAGTAAAATTAGCAACATAGCTAACCTTAGGTACTTGCAATACCCATGGCGGCAGGGGGGCCCCCTTAGTCATCCTTGACTGTGTGTGCGGGTCCCACAAAAGCTGCTGGTGGTTGTGGAAAAATAAGGGGAAAAAATGTATTACTTTCCTGATTACGCTTTTTAACCTGAACAGGACTGTGATATGACCCCGTTAGGATGAAGCTGATAATGAACATAAGCAAGGTAAGCACTAGAGAGATCAGCAGCCCAGAGTGACTGTTCATAGGTTCATAGGTAGGTACTAGGCTATCTGCCCGAGGGCATTTATAAGCCTAGCCAGAATCTGTCAGCTTTCGCCGCCCCATTGATTAATTAACTGAGCCTCTGTCAAGAAGAGCCAATGAAGTGATCCCAGGGGTGTATTTTCTGTTACCCATCCACTTGTCATGGTTTCTCTTGAAGAGTGTTAGTGAGGGGCTCTGCCTAATGTAGTTAGGAATTTTGTTCCAAAGCATGGGGAGTCTCTGACAGGAATGTATCCCTCCAGCATGTTCTATTTATTGTTGTGGTGAGGTTTAGCTCACTAGAGCGAGTGACTCGCAGTGACTTGGATTTCTTTAGGTGGAGCATGTCCATCAATTCTGAGTTAGACATGGCTTTGTAAGTCAGGCAGAGATCACCTCTGAGTAAGCGATATGCGACTGAGTACAGCTGGAGTTTTTCCAGTCAGGCTGCATAGCACATATATTTGAGGCCAGTAATCCTCTTGGTGAGGTACTTTTGTGGTCTTTCCAGCTGTTGGAAGTGTCTTGTGAGGTACATCCCAAATGGGGCATTGTACTCTATGATGGGTCTAATGAGTGACGAGTAGAGGGGCACTATAACCTCTTTATTTCTAGATGCGAACCCTTTAGTAATTAGATGGGCTAAATAGAAGGATTTCCTAACTACTTTGGCAATATGATTGTCAAAGGAGAGATTACTATCTACCTGGGTCCCCAGATCTCTTATTACCTCTTCTGTATTAAGGGGGCTGCCACCTATGTGGTAATTCATGGGAGTTTTGTTTTTCCCAAACGGGATGACTATGCATTTTTTGGCATTTAGCTTGAGGTCATGACTTTGACACCAGGTGTCCGTCTCAGTAAGGCCCTTTTGGAGAATGTCCGTGTCAGCTGGAGAGTCAGTTATGGCTCCCAGTTTGCCATAGTCCTCCTGTGTTTGCCTATACTTCTGAGAAGTATATACCGAACAGTAGGGGTCCCAGGACCGAGCCTTGTGGGACACCACTTGTGACTGTTTTAGAGTCGGACCTGGATCCCGCTATTCTTACCGTGTGAGTTCTGTCTGTAAGCCAGTTGGCACCCCATCTCATGACATAGGGGTTTATGTTCAGGCTGGTGAGTTTTTCTATAATTCTTGAGTGGGGAATGGTGTCAAAAGCCTTGGCGAGGTCAAGGTAGGCTGTGTGAACTACTTTCCCCTCATCTATGGCCTTGGTGACTGTCTCGAAGAAGTCAACCAGGTTTAGTAGGCATGATCTGCCCTTAACAAAGCCGAACTGGGTCGTGTCAAGTGTTTGGAGGTTCCTAATGTCTTTGTTAATGAGTTCCATGATGATGCACTCCATAGCCTTGCAGACCAGGCTAGTCAGGCTTATGGGGTGATAGTTACCAGGGTCAGTTGTGGCCCCTCCTTTGTGGAGACGAATAACTGTTGCTGTGTGCCATTCTATGGGCACATAGCTTGTGGAGAGGCTGAGGTTGAACAGTGTGTTTAGGTGGGGGGTTAGTTTGTTCTGTAGTTCGTGCAAGACGCGGCCTGGGACACCATCTGGCCCCATTGACGCTGTGCTTTTGGCTTTTGAAAGGGCTGTTTTCACCTATGCGTCTGTGATTTCTGGAACACTACACTTTTCCAGTATTGTTGTGAGCCCTTTTGGGGGTTAGAGGGGGGTGAAGTTTGCACTGAATCTATCTGCCAGGATGTTGCCAATATCAGTGGGTTCAGTATATTTTGTGCTATTTTGCACTAGCTCAGAGCATATCTACGAGTTACCACTTAGATTTTTGACATAGCTAAAGAAGGCCTTGTGGTTATCCTTCGAGTCCTTGGCTGTTTTTCTTTTGAAGTTAGCCTTGGATGATTTTATGAGGGACCTTAGTTTCTTACTGATACTGATCAGGGATGTCTTTCCTTCTTGGGATTTGCTTTTTTATGAACTAGTTTCCTCCTTCTATTGTATAGCCTGTTTATGGCAGGGGTTCACCAGACTGGTTTCCTTCTCTTAGGGGAGTGAGTCTTGGTTTTGCTAGGGATGGCACGATCCATGCATCCTTGTAGGTGCTCATAGAGTGCATTTGTAAAGGTTCCTGCATCTTGGACACTGTTATCCTTTAGCGTGGGGGCTGTGAAACTTACCACCTCTGTCTTAAGTAAGGTGAAGTTTGTTATAGAAAAGTTTTTCTCTGTGGTTTCCTTGGTTGGAGGTGGTGGTGTGGTGTGGACATTCAGAGTGATTAGTTTATGGTCTGATCTAACCAGTGACGGGTTGACCTTTGGTGTGGAACACCTGTCGCCCATGTTGGTGATGACCAGGTCCAATATGTTTTCACCTCTGGTAGGCGAGTTTATCAGCTGATCCAGGGCATTTGAGTTGATAAATTCCAGGAAGCGCTGGACCTGGGAGTTTGTACTTGTGTAGTTTTCCCAGTTAATGGTAGGGTAATTGAAATCGCCCAATATCAGGGTATTCGGTAGGACCTTCATGTTTTCCAGTGTCTCTAGAAAGGTGGAGTGGTGGTCCTGGGTCATGGAGGGTGATCTGTAGCAGGCCACAATTTGCATTGCAGATTTGCCTGATGTTAGTTGCACATGGATGATCTCGGAGGTATCATGCTGCGCCACTAACCTGGAGGTATCATGCCGCACCACTAACCTGGAGGTGTAGGTATCCTTGATGAATATGGATACACCCCCTCCTTTTGTTTTGGTCCATGTTCTGTGGCCGAAATGTGTGGTATGAGTTGTAGCCTGGTAGTGCTGGGGTGCTCTGTGGAGCCTTGAACCAGGTTTCAGTTACTGCACATATGTTGATGTTCTCCATACTGAGGAGTGCTTTGAGCACGTGCATTTTGAGATTTAAACTCCTGGCATTGAGTAGCATAACCCTCATTTTTTTATTTGTATTGTTTACGGAGGTGGGTTTGATTTTTGAGTCTTGCCTAAAAAAGGCACTATGGGGGCAGCAAGAGCCTTGGCCAGTATTCAAAAGCCTAAGGGTGACAGGTGCAAGCCATCTCTTGTGAAGCAACGAGGCTTGTTAAGCATGTCGTCCCAGGCTGACAGACACTGGATCCCCTTTGAATGACACCAGAAGCTTAGCCAATTGTTGAAATTGATAATTTTTTCTTTATACTGCGGTATCATTCTTGGTGAGGGCAGGATGCTACTCAGGGTCAGGGTCATACCCAGCTGGATTACATGATCAGAGAGCTCTTCCATGTCTCTTTTCATGTAGTCCAGGGAGGTACATCTCAGGTCATTCACACCAACATGAACAATGACAGAGTCATATTTGTACTTGTTCTGGAGTGACCTGAGTGCTTGTGTTATGTGGCGGATTCTGGCTCCCGACAGGCAGCTAACAGTAACCTTCTGCTTGTCCAGCCTAGTGAGTGGGACGTCAGTGTGCCTGACTATAGAGTCACCTATTCCAAGTGCGTTAGGTATGTTATTTCGCCTTAAGGGCTGTGATTGTGCAGCATACTGATTTTGTGTTGTCTGATTTGTGACGAGAGGTGCAGGTTTTTTGGGTGTCTGCTTTGGAGGTCTGTGATGCTTTTGCAGGTTTTTGTTTAGAGCCTCCGAGTATGATTTTGTGTATTTATGTGTATTTTTTTGCCAGTGCTGGTTTAGTATGTCTGTGTGAGGCTGGAGGTGTGGTGCAAGTGTTAACCTTCTCCTCATGACTGGCTGTTCCATTCTTGGGTGGAGAGAGCTTAGCCTCCAGTTTAGCTATATAATTGCATCTCTGGCATATGTTAATGTTTTGTGGTAGGTGGAGAGGGTTGTCTGTGCACATGAGGCAGTTGTAACATTGCCTCAGGATACCCAGGTTCACCAACTGGACTGGAGAGTATACCTGAAATTGCCCTTTGGTCATGCTTGAATAGTAGGGTGAGCTGCTTAGTCGCTTGGTTGGTGAGGGGTGAATAATGAGCCTTGCCCTGCTGGGCAATCAAGTGTTGGGGTATATTAGTGCTTGCTATTAGGTCTGAGCAAGTGCTGGACTGTAGGATGCTTTTTAAGTGCTTAGGTTGAGAGTTAGACTACTTTCAAGGGAAAAACTGAAGAGGACACTTGGTGGAGCCGGGATAAATTTAGCCCTAGCTAACCTGTGCTGCCCGGACGTGCAAAAACGTGCAAATGGGTTTTTGCAGCAGGAAAATGATAGAGATAGAAATGAGCCCAAATGGCCTATAAACTACTAACTTCTGGGCTGGAACCACTCCTCCAGGGACAGATGGCTACTCAAAGCTCCCTCTCTCTCAGGTGAACAGAGAAACCTCCCTCTATCCAAGTAAGGTATAGGCAACTCAGAAAATTGTAACACAGCCCTGAATTCAGCACTAGCCTGAAAACTGGACTATACTAGCTTAGAAATGTGGGAAACAAGGAAATTTATTTTGAAAAGATAAGGCAAAAACAGTAAAAAATGCACTTAAAACAGCTTTAAATGACTACAAACAGTAAAAAATACACTTAAAACAGCTTTAGATGGCTTCAAGCAATCAGAAAAGGCTTTTAAACAAATTACCCAATTAACCAGTAAAAAAATCTCAAAACTGAGCCCTGTTCCTGTAGTCTTCAATCAGACAAGTTCTAACTGCACACCCCTGCCACTGAGGTGCAGGGGAACCTTCTCCAAAAAAGAAGGCCTGGATTAGTGCTCAAGTTATACAAACAAAGCAGATTCAGCAGTTCTCAATGCAAAACTTGGATTTTAGGCAAAGCTGATGCTTCTTATCTTCAGGGATGTTTTTTTCAGGGACTTTTATAAACACTGGCAGAACACCAGCTACTGCAACTTTCAACTTCTTTGCAGAAGAATTCATTGCAATACCTATAATAGCAGAATAAAGGCTCAAAATAACGAACATGTTCCAAATATTACACTAATTCATTTAAAAAGTTAATAGTATAACACCTTTTTTATCAGCTTTCATTTTTTGGTCAAATAAGTATAAAACTCTGATGTCTGGATTTATTGACTATAATCCTGGATGATTTACAAACAAATTAAACTTTTTGCACAGGATAGAGCAAAACTATGAGAAAAATCAGGGAAGGTAAATAAAAGTGACTTACCCCTGCTGCTGTTTGGGAACTGCTAAACGGCAATCATTGATCTGGTGTGACAATACCAGTGTTGCACAGTGTATTGCTATTTGTTGAAGTAAGTACAAAACTAATATTGCTATGGCTTATGTGTGTGTGTGTGTGTGTGTGCGTGTGTGCGTGTGTGCGTGTGTGTGTGTGTGTGTGTGTGTGTGTGTGTGTGTGTGTGTGTGTGTGTGTGTGTGTGTGTGTGTGTGTGTGTGTGTGTGTGTGTGTGTAAAAAATAACAGTGACTTTTATCTGTGCACACACACCCAGTAATGCCAGGACACAGACATTATTCTTCTGGGTATCAGTTAAAAATGTAGCTAACAAGTAATTATATTTCAAAAGTAATGAATAAAATATATCACAGAACATTCAGACACTTAGATCTTCTAAGAGTCTGGGAGCCCCCACTCCCCAGACTTAAATGGAAACATGGGGCTCCCTTAATCATCCTTGACTGTGTGGGGGCCCTACAAAAGCTGTTGGTTGGGGAAAATGAGGAGGAAAATGTATTAATTTTCTGATTATGCTGTTTAACCTGAACAGGGGGGTGATAGGACCCTGTTAGGATAAATCTGATAATGGCTTCTGCTCTCAACTGCACCCATTCTAAAACCAGCTCTGATCAGATGTGTACAAAAACCTGCCGTAGGTTATTTATGTGTGTTTGTGGGGGCGGGGGATGGATTGTGTGGTTATTACTTCTTTAATTGCCATTGCAGTCAAACCTTAGAGATGTGCACATGAGGTTATTATAGCTTGTGTTTGGGCTGAGGACAGCGTGTTCATTCTTTTCTTTTACTTTTCTGACAGACCTCAGAGGTGTACAAAGAAGGTTACTATAGTGTGTGCAGGGGCAGTGTACTTTCTAGGAGCAACAAAGTTGTTATTTTTAGTAAAGTCAAACTGAGTCAGTTCTCAGGAATCAGCAAACTTTAATGGACCAGCGCAATTACGAACGTCACCAGTACACTTAAAACAGCCGTGAAAACAAAGTGAAAAACAAAATAATCAGACTAAACAGGAATTCTTAGCGCTTTCACCCGTATAAGCAATCGGGCATCATCAGAGTAAACCATCTTGATGCTCATCAATTACTGATAAAGCTTCAGCTAGTGTACACACCCTCTAAATTAACCAATCACAAGTAAAAAACTGATAAACTGTTACAACAGTGTAATTCTAAAAGTAAACAAACTAGCGAAAAAATAAAAAACATGTAAATATCTTATCTATACAAACAAAAAACTTTGGAATAAAATAATTAGATAAATAAAGATTTGTATTTTAGAATGCTAGACAAAGAAATGTGATCATTAATACCTGGAGGTTTCGAAGCATCTAGCCTAAGTTGCCACATGCTCTCTCTCACCTCCAGTACAAGTGTACTGGTGCCATTCTTAATTGCGCTGGTCCATTAAAGTTTGCTGATTCCTGAGAACTGACTCGGTTTGACTTTACTAGTTTTCATTGTTTCGTTGGAGTGGTAAAGTTGTTATTTTTCACTTTCCTCACAATCGCACCAGGCATGTTTGCAGGTAGCTGACTTTTACAATTTGGGTTGAGGAATGAGGAGGCATGCTATGTATATGTATGCCAGCATTCACTTGAAATACATGAATGTAGAAATTTGAACCTCTGTTTCATCCCAGTCTAACACCAGAAGGATGCATATACAGTCTTTTTTGGGGGGTTAGGCGAGGAAGGCAGTTCCAAGATAGGACCTGTATATCCAGACAACAATTGGCTTGTTAGTTTATTGTGAGTCACTATTTAGTCATCTTTGAACATTAAACCTTTCGTACAACATGGATTAAAAAGTTGAGAAAATGCTCTAAATGTATTCCAGAACCAATTTGAACTATGCCCAATTTGACCAGGTAGCAAAGCTGTCCCATATTGGTAAGAACCAAGTCCAGGATTATATCACCCATGGTTTGGGTGCAAACTAATGGATCCACAAAGTTTATATTGATTAAACCCAGAACTTTCTGAACATAGATATTTGAGGGTTTATAAGTCTCCCAGTTAATAGAGAAGTAGTTGATGCTTCTTATGAGAATGGGGTTTGTCTTAATACATAGAGACTCCATACTAGTTAGGTAGGAGTTATATGCTGAGGGGGGCATAGAAGGGGTCCTAGAGTTTGCTATGATATGATAAGGGGTCGTATCAATAGTAAGTTGGATGTGGAGGAGTTTCAGATCATTATTTTGTCTAATGAGACTGGAAGTAAATTTTTTTTTATGAACTGGAAACATTGTCGACATTAATGCCTTTGATAATGTGGTAGGCCTGAACATGTAGTAGGCATTGAAACCCTGCACTGATGGAGTGGTCACATTGGTCTTGAACTATGTCTCCATGACAATACTTTTGTTTATGTTTTCCAAAGTAAGGAGTGGTTGCATGAAGTGGAGTTTTGGTTTAGACATTGAGCAGCAATACTTTTATTTTATTCTGCTTCTATGTTGTTATGTTGGAAGCTTTAGAAGACTTATGTACCTAAAACAGACACTATGGGCATATACAAATATTTAACCAATATTTGAAAAACCTTTGAGGGATAGCTGCAAGCCATCCCCTGGTAAAGCAGTTAGGAATGTCTACCATCTCCTCTCTGGCAGATTTAAATTGTACCCCCTTTGAATGACACCAAAACTAAGCCAATTGTTGAAGTCAGTAATCTTTTGTTTGTATTGCTGCATCATTCTTGGTGATGGCTGGATGCTGCTCAAGGCTAGGTTCATACCTCCCTTGGACACATATTCTGAGATTTCATTATCTTTCTTATGGCCCATGGAGGTACATCTCAAGTCATTTGCACCACAGTGCATTAGGGCTGTTTCATATGTGTACTTGTGGTGCAGGGATATGATTGCATATGTAATGTGGCAAATCCTGGCACCCAATAGGCAACTGATTGTGACCCTTTCCTTGCACAGCCTGGTAAATGGTGCATTGGTATGTCTTACTATACAATTACTTATGACTTGGATTTTGGACTGTGGAGGTTTGACTTATGGGCTTTTGAAATGAATTGATGTGACTCTTAGATACAGTATATGCTTCATGGTGGCTGCTACCCAGGTAGTGCCCTAAGGAAAGCAATATCTTTCATCTGCTGCATAGTGACCACAAGGACTCTTTTTTTTTTTTACCAGACTGGGGACTCTTATGAGGATCCCCACTAAGTGGATACCTGGCACAGCCTTGCCAGGGCAATGCAATGACTGATGCCACTGACATATACCACTCTGGTAAGGAGGGCTAGCACCAATGTAGAGGTTCCATCCTGTCCTCCTGAGTCAATAGGAAGAAGTGGTCCCTGGAAAGTAGTGTAAGTATATAGGAATGATCACCATCATGCTGTTTCTCTTATTACAAAATATGGCATCACTGGACATTGATGTGCAGTGTATTTATTGTTCTTGTTTCTCAGTTCAGGAGTAAATAAAGGAGATCTATAGGAGACTGTCACCCTGTACCTGAGTGCAGGTCTGAATATGATTTGATGTCCAGTTATGTAATTATTTTATTATTAAATGGCAGCTTAGCTATGACAACTGCTATATTTTGTGTAAGTATTATAGAAACAGCTCTCCCACACTTGTTTGCCCAGTTGGATAGCCTCCTTTAATGTATACTACTTTCTACACCCATATGGAAAATTCACATGTTTATTGTTCAAGTGGCCTAGTGTATGGAGTTAAGAACAGATCTGCTGAATATAACTTTGTCTGACAAAGCCATCAGCATTACAGGTGTAAAGGATTATAGGCCTGACACACAGTAAGAGAAATCCAAAAAGTACGGCAATAACACACTGAGCAGGCAGCTAAATGAACTAGTAGAAAGATCACAAACCTCCATGCAAAACCCAGCACTGAGGCAGAAGAGGTGAGCTACAGAGTCACAGGGGACCTGAAGGTGGCCAGTTGTACAGTGATAAAGTATCCAGAGCATCAGTGTTCAGTTCTACAGTGAGGCTCAGGATGACAAATGCAGCATTGGAACAACACTCCTGGCAAACATCTCAGAGAACCTGTGAGAGGGCATGCAGGAAACTACTGATCATATACCACACTCTATCCAGTTCTCATGCAAATCAGCATAATAGTTAATTAGAACCTTATGGGAATGCACCAGAGAGACTGCTATGTCCTGGCACTGTTCTTTGTCCTGTTGTCAGATAGAAGTGACTTCATTACCAAAACACAAATATAAGAAACATCAGGAATTCCACAAGACCATTTGAATATATTGGGGCAGAGATGGCCAAAACTTGTTTTGTGGAAACCAGGATTTTCTTCTTCTTCTTCTTTCAGCTTTTCCCAGTTAGTGGTCACCACAGTGATCATCTGTCCACTCATGATTGTCAGTGGAGTTTTATGGTGTCGAGTTGCCAGCCCGGCGCCCAACCTTCCACAGAAGGCACACACGCACAGGATGCAGAGCTCAAATTCCCCTAGTGATGTGAACATTCTCCAAGTCAGCCTAACCCAAACTAATGACTGGTGCCAGGAGCATGGCCTCAAACTGAATACCAAGAAATGCATCACTATCCCCTTTGGGAAAAATGGCATCCCCACTAAATATCACATTAATAACAATGTAATAAGCACACAAGCAGTTGTGAGGGACTTGGGCACCCAGGCTGATAGCAACCTGACTTTTGACCACCACGTTGCTTCCATTGTATGGAAGGCTTTCTACATGGCCCACCTCATAAGTAAGGGTATTTCATCCTGGAACAAGGAAGTCATAACATCCCTGTACTCCTCCCTTATCAGACCCATTATCGAGTACAATGCCCCCTTCGGCATGTACCTTGCCAAGCACATACAGCAGCTGGTGAGACCATAGAAATTCCTGACCAGGAAAATTCAGGGTCTGAAACACCTGTCCTAAACAGATAGGCTAAAAACCCTGTCCCTCTACTCAGTCTTATACAGACTGCTCAGAGGTGACCTGTGTCTTGCATACAAGGCCATCTCAGACCCAGCCTTGATGGAGTTGCTGCATATCCATAAGTCAAACTCTACTCAGGCAACTCACACACAAGACCTCAACCTGGTCTGTGACATTAATAGAACTTGTTGGTGGGACAGATTTGTGTCACAGAGACTCCCCCATCTGTGGAATAGACTCCCTCTCCATGTTAAGTAGAATATCTCTCTAGTCCTCTTTAAGAGGAACCTGGATGACTGGTTGGGAAACAGAAAATACACCCCTGGGATCCCTCCTGTGTCCCTGCTGGATAGGGGAAACAGGTGCTGACTTTGTAGGAACATGGGCAAAATTCTTGGCTAGGCTTATAAGGGCCTCCGGGCCAATAGCCTAGTATCATCCTATGAACCTATGAACAAATTAATAAAAAAGTGTAACAATGCTTTAGCCTTCCTCTACTACACAAACTTTCTGAAGTAAGTCAGTTCATTGGAAATAACTTGAACAGTCACTGTGTTCCTTGGAGATTTGCTGAAATGCATTTATCAATGGCATTGCAGCAACACAGACACAGCCCTTTCCCCAGGATACAGCAATTGGGGTAGGTTCATTCTTTTATATAGGGAGGTGTGAAATCTTTCATGTGAAGCTGCCTGTCACTGTAGTCATTAACAAGTCATTAACACATCTGACATGGTTCCAAAACTTTTTTTGAGGTGCTGGTAATCTCGGAGGTGTTATATTTAGTTCAAGTGAGTAATGGGGGTTTACATCCAGTGGGAAGATCTTTGGTTGACAGAGAGGCAGAGCACCTCGCTGGCCTTGTTCAAGAGGAATCTTGACCAATGGATGGGAGATTGCCGATACACCCCAGGGGTTACCTCAGTGTCACTGCTCGACAGAGGCACAGCAAAATAATGGGCATAGTTTCTCCAAACTAAAGGGGTGGCGTAAGCCACAAAACTATGGGCTAGGCTTATAAATGCCCTCGGGCAGATAGCCTAGTATGAACCTATGAACCTATGAGAGTTTGACACCTTTGTTTTGGTAAATTAAAATTCAGCTGACTATATGCTGATATTTCATGATAGATTCTGGTCTCAAATGGATTCATACAGGATAACACTCATATGTCCTTTCTTGCACTTCCTGATCCATAATAGATTCAATAACCAATGTCAGCATGGTTGGTACAGGAGCACGGGCTGATGGCACTACCAACAAAAACACTGTGTGCAACATTTTATTGTCACAATGGCAGGCACCATATATACATTAGAATACTGCAGGTTGAGTAAGTACAAAACATGAATGTCATGAGTTTTCTTCTCAACTGTATCATGATTTACCCTGACCTGACATTAATCAGCAGTCAAATACAACTAGGTAAACTCATTATAACTATGAACACAGACTGGAACACAACATTATCAAATGTATTCATTATGTTTCCATTGCATGCAGGCATACACAAAAATATATGGATATGTTAACAGATGAGGAGTTATGGTCTAGTCAGTTATCCCAGTTGTCCTTACTTTAATTTATTTATAGTTATTGTTGACTAAATTGATGTGTCATGTTTAATCATAGCCTCACCTCAGGCTTTGTGCCCACTGAGTGGCGCACAGCTACAGTTATCCCACTCCACAAGGGGGCGATCCATCTTGGATCCTGGGAACTACCATCCCATCTGTCTGACGAGCCTGATCTGCAAGTTCATGGAATGTATTATAATGGAACTTATAAACAAAGACATTGGCAACCTTCAAACACTGGACCCCACCCAGTTTGGGTTCTGATAGTGTCTCCCGAACCTGATTGACTTCTTCTAATCAGTCTCCAGAGCCATGGAGGAGGGTAAGGCAGTTCACACAGCCTATCTGGACCTTGCCAAGGCCTTCGACACCATCCCCCACTCTGGAATTAAAGATAAACCTATTAAGCTGGGCATAAATCCATACGTCACTCGATGGGTTGCCAACTGGCTTACTGACAGAACCCACACTGTAAAAGTAGCTGACTCCAAATACAGCTCCAGACAAGTGACAAGTGGAGTACCTCAGGATTCAGTCCTGGGACTGCTCTTGTTTGGCATCTACTTCTCTGAAGTACAGGCCAACAATAAGGGACTCTGGCTAACAAAGTTCGCAGATGACTGCAAACTGGGAGCCATTATTGAATCCCCAAATGATGTGGATATTCTTCAAAAGGGCCTTACAGAAACAGATGCTTGGTGCCAGAGGCATGGGCTCAAGCTCAATGCCAAGAAGTGTATAGCTATCCCCTTTGGGAAAAACCAAGTACCCATGAATTATCACATAGGTGGCAGTACACTAAACACCGAAAGTGTGATAAGAGACTTAGGAACAGAGGTGGACAGTGGTTTCACCTTCAATAACCACATCACCACAACAGTCAGGAAATCCTTCTATGTGGCACACCTCACCACTAAGGGCTTTTCATCCAGAAAAAAGGAGGTCATTGTCCCACTGTACTCATCCCTCATTAGACCCATCAAAGAGTACAACGCCCCATTTGGTATGTACCTCACAAGACATCTGCAACAACTGGAAAGGCTGCAGAAACACCTCACTAAAAAAATCACAGGTCTAAAGCACATACCCTATGTTGACCGACTAAAAAAACTCCAGCTATACTCTGTCGCATATCGTCTACTCAAAGGTGATCTCTGCTTAACATACAAGGCCATGTCAAACCCAGAGCTGTTGGACATACTACACTTAATGAAATCCCAATCCATCAGAGCCACATGCTGCAGGGACCTAAACCTTGTCATCACAATGAACAGAGCATGCTGGAGGGATAGGTCCCCGACCCAGAGACTTACCATACTCTGGGATAGACTGCCCATACATGTCAAGCAGAGCGTCTCCTTGGGCCTCTTCAAAAGAAACTTTGATGACTGGATGGGAGATAGGAAATTTACCTCGGAGATCATGTCAGTCACCCTGCCAGACAGCGGTCCAGGGAAGTAAATATTGTAGGAAGAAATAGCCAGGGAATTGTTATGGCTAGGCTTGTATAGGCCCTAGGGCCGATAGCTTAGTACCAACCTATAAACCTATGAACAGTAAACCCATGATCTGTTTTCAGGAGAAATCAAGTATTTATAGACAATAGAGGAAAATTTGGCAAAAGTAATAGGTGAATTTCCCTATTGTTCATTTTGAAGAGAATCCATGTTGAAGTGCTTCCTCTTGGTATCCAATATTATAGGAAGTGCTAAAGTTTTTTTTTTTTTCATTAAGCATATGGTGAGAAAATTCACTGTCAGAAGTTATTGTAGAGACATTGTAATGTGTCTTAATGAGCATCTACTGTGACCTGAGAACAATAATAATGTTACTAAAATGTAAATGATGAAAAACAAAAGAAAAAAGTCAAGGAGCGGCTGCAGGATTTGAAATTATGTAGGGTGCAAAAACTCACAATAAAGTGATTTCTGACTCCAGAATGAGGAAATCAAGGCAGAACAACACAGTTCATGAAAAAACAAATGAGAGGCAGAGGATGGAAAGGTACAAATGGCTTAAGTGGATAGGATATACAAAGCAGAATCGTCTATACCCAGGATTAATATTGTGTATACTTGCAGGCATTCTATTCTGCAGGTCTAAGATGACAAAGAAACAGAGATTACTAGTCAGATATAAAACTTTAGTAGGAACAAAATAATTATTACATTGTACCCTGAAACATTTGAAGGAGTAAAAGAAACAAGTATGGTCACAATGATTAAAAAATAGCAAATCCAGTAAAATCACAGGCAATTACAATAACCAGTGAGTACAAGGAAACAATAACAATGAAATTAAGGTATTTCAGCAACATTCAGTGCTAGAGAATTAAGGCTTAACTGTTTTACATTTGAAAATAAACAATTAATCCCAGTATAACAAAGGTTCTTCTTTAGAAAGACATTTTTTGCAAGGCAGTTGTACATGTTCTAAAATGGTACTGTCCAGTTGTTGTTGTTGTGTCTTTCGGCTTTTCCTGGTTAGGGGTCGCCACAGCGGAACTCCAGTCCGCTAATGATTGGTAGTTGATTTTTACATGCCGAGTTACCAGCCCTGATGCACAACCTTCAACGAAGGTACGCCCATTCATGCATGTCTCCACGCAGAAGACGCACTAGATGAGAATCGAACCAGACAGCGTCTTACTGTGAGGCGACAACACTACCGCAGCACCACCACCGCGGGTTTTTTAAAATGGTAATGTCCAGTAATGAAGAATTTTCATTGAATGCTTCATTGAAAGGTGTAGCTATAAGTCTTTCAGAAAGTGCATTTTTAATGTTTACTTGCAGCCTAGTTTTAAATTTTATTCCACAGAACCTACAGAAGAGATCATATACATTTGGGGTAAATTATTCACATTTCAGGATATGTATTCAGAATGACTGAAAGTTTGGTAATTACAGATATTTTGGGAGAGGGTAACCAAATGAATGATAAAGGTCCCCAGATGAATTGTGTATTGTCATAAACAAATCATACACAAATCAGCCAGTGATATTTGGAGGGATTGTAGGATGAAATGGGATATATATATATATATATATATATATATATATATATATATATATATATATATATATATATATATATGTATATATATGTATATATATATATATATATATATATATATATATGTATAAAAACAGAATGGATAAACCAGTTAGCCTAAAAATGTGAAGTTATAAATAAGTCTGAAATGATAAACCTTAAATGGCTTGTGGAAAGTGGGAAGTGTTAACACTTCTTGCAAACTGTATGATGTACTTCATGAGAAAAATGGCAATTATTAAATTGTTGAATTTTATACTATGATATCATAAGCATGTAAAACTATAACATTTAAAATAGCTATAACAACAATAACTGATTTTATTCAGGAGATAAATGCTTATGGCCATGAAAAGAAGTGGGGGATGTGTTGATCCTTTAAACAGCTTTTATTTGAGTGCCATTTGGTTGAGGTGTTATGGCCAAAAACAATGTTTGGTAATCTTTGAGATTGCAGTTTTCCCCTTGCAAAAAAAAAAAGACTGCTTTTGTGATCACTGAATAGAGTAAAAGCTGTTTGGTGAGTCAACAAGATTCTAAGAAGTGCATTGCTCAGTGCTGGCCATTTTTATAAATTCATTAAAGAGTGACATTGCTGTAGTGATAAATATTATGTCCAGGCATATTTATTGATTGATTGTGGAGTGGAGAAAAACATAGACTAATCTGTTTGGCGTGCTCATGCACGTGTGTGTGCATGTGTGTGCGTGTGTGTGTGTGTGTGTGTGTGTGTGTGTGTGTGTGTGTGTGTGTGTGTGTGCAGAAAAATAAAAGTCATTTTGAAAAAGTCAGACCATTGTTACAATATAATGGAGAACTATGCTGGCTCATTGTGGTTTAGAGCCTTTAAACTGTGCTTTTGGTAAAATAGGAGTGGAAAACTTGCTCAAGAAGGGGCTTGATGTTAAAATATAAAAATAAATGTAACTGTAAGAATGTAACACATAGAAGGAGTAATGTATTCACAGCACATCATGCTTTTTGGAAAGAAGCAAATGAGCTGACTAGATTAGATGCGTTACGTACATAATTCTTAGACCAGCAAACATTAAAACTAAAGGCTGGAAAAGTAATATAAATGTGGAGGGCAAGAAAACCTTAAAATGGATACAGACTTACTGCAGAATGAATGAGTGGTTACTCTGACTTTACAA
Source organism: Protopterus annectens (assembly GCF_019279795.1). Taxonomy (NCBI): domain Eukaryota; kingdom Metazoa; phylum Chordata; order Ceratodontiformes; family Protopteridae; genus Protopterus; species Protopterus annectens. The sequence continues at coordinate 1,254,717,406 of NC_056727.1, forward strand.
GGTCACAAAGACAAATGAGTCATATGATGAAAAATTAATCACAGAAACTATAAGAAGAAAGTGAAGACTGAAAACAGTCAGAAGCAAAAGTAGGAACTGTTTATAGTCTTGTTAAATAATGGAAAACTATTGTGCCTGAGGCGTAGCTTTTTGACTAAAGGGAAAACAGAACAAAGTCTCATCATTTAAACTTGTTAAATAAAAGTGAAGAGTTAATTTTAGACAGAAAAATGTATCTAAAAAAATTAATAGTAAACATTACTGGTATTAAAGAGAGGATAGTAGGTGTAGAATATATGGTTGAAGGATTTACAGCAGGCAAATATTTTCATCAAAGTCCTGAATGAATAGTACAGAAAGGAAATATTAAAAAACATATTAGGAAATTATTAAATGACTATGCAAAATGGAGATGGATAGCCAGATAGATAGATAGATAGACAGATATAAATGAATAATTTTACATAAACATGATTCTAGTTAAGACTTGCAGCTATTGCCAGACAAACTGTTAATAACAGAAATGCATGTACAAATTTGACAAGTAAGCATACAGACATTAGAGAGAATTCTCATTTTAAAGGGACTGTGTGAGATATAAGCTGGGCTAATATCAGATGTAGACATTTATAAAGCTAATGATGTTATGCTTCATAAATCATTCTAGAGAGTCATACAGGAACATAAAACAGGCACTTCTTTAAGGAATGGATATAAGGTATGAGAATGTCATACTGTACAGCTTATAGTTAATGGTTATGTTACTCAGCTGATAAAACTATATACAAGGATGATGATTAAGCTAATGGATTTGTGTCCCATGTATGAGCAGAACACTAAAGAATGTTAAATTGATGATGGTCTGAAAAAAAGAGAAAAATAAAGAATGTTTGTTACCCTTAATGTTCACTTATGATAACTTGGGCACCAAACATGCACTATGGCTTCTAGTGGGGACTTGGGGCAGGATGAACACTAGTATAAAGAAGTTCAGTCTTCCTGAGAAAAGCACATACCAGACCTTTCTCTTTGTTTTCAGCAATGTGTATAAAACAAGTTTGCCTGGCTATTTCTTGCCACCAAACTAGGGCTATTAAACAGATCCCATTTTCAAAGCTCATTGTAGGTACTGGCATACAATACCTTTGTCTGTGATACCTGTTTTACATTTTTCAGGTGAATCTTACATGCAGACGCTAAGAGAAAATTTATAGCCGAAAGTACATTTTTATAGCAATGTAAATATTTTTTCATTTAAAATTAAGAGCAGACAACTGAAAATACGTTATTGGAATTAGAAAAGAGCTGATTCAAATGAGAGTGGAAAATCTGTGAAATAGCATCGATATTACATATGCTCTACCTAGCCTCAAGACATTGAATCTTATATAAAATCTACTGCTTCAAGTAGAACCTATCTGTATTACTACAGCCTTATAGGCCCATGGAAACATATAATAATAATAATAATTAAAATAATAATAATAATAATAATAATAATAATAATAATAATAATAATAATAATAAATCACTTTTAACATTTCTAGGGTCGTAGTGGCATTGTGATTGAAAAAACATTCTAGCCTCTTGTTAACTTCTTTTATTAAGACCCAATATTTCCTTTAATATATGTTAATATTGTAGCGTCATCCTTGTACAAGCTAGGAAAGGTGCTAGTACTCCTCTTTCCAACTGTGCGTGATCTCCTCTGTCTGCCCAGCACTTAACAAAACATCTACAGCTATCTTGAAAAGTAGACAAATGGACTGATGCTTTTGATGCGCTGCAAATAATTTCTGGAATTGTTCTTCCATCCATGGTTGAAACTCCCCTCAGTTTAAGAACAGAAAGGAGAGACATCTCCAAACCCTCAGATGAGACCCTTCCTTGATTTACCAGATCAAAGAACATAGTAGAATGATCTAGAAAAATTCTGTGGTTTCCTGCATAGGATGCAATAGTCTCCAAAATATATATCACATAGATTATATGTATGTAAGAATACTCCATATTGATATAATGCTAGTGAGCTCATCCTATAAGACTGAAACAGAAGGTAATAGGCTTACCAACATTATATAAGATGGCTCCTACCGGGCAACTTTATGTAGCCAAAATTAAAAATAGAGCCAGCCAATCATGTCATCCCATTTCCTTTATATTGACCAACAAATGAAAGCCATATGAGTTAGTTATAGATCTCTGTTGCTAGCAGTGCATGTTCAGATCTTAAGCTGTCATAAAAAAAGAGCTAGCTATAGCACCTAATGAATATCTAACATCCATAATGTAATGGTTCCCACACAGGATGCATGATATGGAAATTGCAATAAAAAGTAGTTGCTATTTTAGTTTATATCCTTATATCCTTATCCTTTATAATTTAGCAGCAAAAGTATAACCTGTATCTAAGCCATCTCTACAGTCTAGAAGGAGAAAGCCCTGGCTATTCTGTAGTGAACCCAAGTTCAGCTACTGCAGGAAATGACACAGAAAGCTGGGAGTGGAGTGGTTAACACCTGATTACTCCAGCTTACTCACACCAGGACAAGCAGACGTGATTGGTCTCGGGGAGGACACTGGTTCATGCTTACAGTACTTTAAGAGAGGGATAGCATGTGCAGAAGCAAGCAAGTGTCAAGTGTCAAGATATCACAGTCACAATACAGTTGCTATGGCTAAAAGCAGAAAATGCTGGTTCCCACCACTGATGAAGTCACCTTTCCCACCTTTTGACTTGCACCGTGAGGGGAACAAATAGACAGTAGGACTCCTTACACTGGTAAGCAAATGGGCCACTAAGGGCTGGTGGGAGGGCTAGATGATCAGATGAAAAAAGAGAGGTATCATTTAAATCTCTGATCTCTTCGGAAGGTGTGTAAAGTTCTATGAAATCACATCCCCAATAAATGCTTTTCTACACTGTGGCAGTATACATTATGCTTGTTACATTTTTCCAAAGGATGGTCTTATTGACAGTTCTGCCATTTAAATAAGTTAGTCAACAGGACCATCTCTTTGATGGTGCTGACTGAGAGAAGGTTAAATGATCAGGAAACGGGATGAGGACAAAAAAAAAAATACAACAATCACCAGTGTATGAGATCTCTTTCAGATCATGTGCAAACGGTCTGTAAAAATTACCACACTACAGCACAGAAAATGCATCTGATTTGGACTATTTCCCAAATGTCTTCTAGTTAACAGTCCTCTTATCTAACTACATTGGTCAACAGGACCATCTCTTCTATGGTGCTGACTTGCTGACATTGAGAAACTGTATTCCTGGATGCATTCATACATACATGTTAATTACATCTGCACGGTGTAAGGAAACTCAGAACCTCAAATTTTTGAAAGAAAAAAAAATGAGAAGAAGTTTTAGCAAGTACTAAATATGTTTTTGGTAAAAAGGAAAAAAAAAAAAAATATATATATATATATATATATATATATATATATATATATATTTGTTTTGTCTGTACGAATAGTATAAGCTTATTGTACTACCATTGTTTATATTTTATTAGATACAATGTCAAGGAACTTGTGTTTGAACTTCTACTGTAATTGTCATAAGTACAAATGTATAATTATGTAATCTTCCTTGGAGCTTTTCCCCCCGGGTCTCTGCTAAAAACAGGCTTTTGGCCCAGTTGGACACTACCCAGTTATCAAATGTAAATAAATAAATTAAATAAATAAATACATAAATAAATAAATACAACTTTGTTGGAGACCCTTTTTAGCAACTTTACTGACTGCCTTTGTTGGACAACCTAAATAAAATACTTTATTGACTGTCTGCCATTTGATAAGACGCATAATAGCCACAGAATACTTCCTGCAATAAAGGACGTTTGCATTTCCAGCTATAAACATCTTTTTTTTGTCTTACTAGCACATTATGGAAGAGGAGAACATCAGTGGGGAGGGGAGTTTTTCTGGTCTCAGGCACTGCAGAACAGTTGTACAAAGCCACAGTCTGACAGAAAAGAAAAACTTGTCTGTGGATGGCTACATGTTCATATACAACAGAACATGTTGTTGTTGGTTTTGGCTTTTCCCGGTTAGGGGTCACTACAGCAGAACTCCAGTCTGCTAATGATTGGCAGTAGATTTTGACGAATGCCGAGGTGCCAGCTTGACGTTCAACCTTCAATGAAGGCACACCCATTTATGCATGTCTTTTGAATGCCCACCCAACCGCGGGGAGGACATGCAGACTCCACACAGAAAGCACTCCAGCCGAGAATCAAACGGGAGAACCTCTTGCTGTGAGGCAACAATGCTACTGCTGCACCACCGAGGCATATGCAACAGAACATGTAACAGTAAGAATTACTATGCAACAGAACATGTAACAGTAAGAATTACTATGCAACAGAACATGTAACAGTAAGAATTACTATGCAACAGAACATGTAACAGTAAGAATTACTAGTGCTGCATCAGAAAATTAGGAGGTAAGTGAAGAAGGTTTGTCATTATGAAACATGGACAGAAGGAAGAAATGTGGTGCAACATAACATGCCCACCAGATGGAACTGCAGTCAGGATCAAAACTGTGAGACAAGTGGGGAATGGATAGCAAACAGCCCAGGTCCCAAGGAACACTTAATCCACCACTGGTTGTCAGCATGTGTATTCTGAAATCAATAAACATAATACAAATAATTCAGAATCCAGTAATATTTTCAGTGCACATAGGACTTCCTAAACTAAATACAATTCTGCTGCAGTAAAGCTAACTGAACTGATATGTATTTCAGACAGTAATAGCCTTTTAGGTTTATGTCCAGCTGTATTCATTTTTCATTTAAAAGTACAGAATTTGAATTACAGTTGTAGAAATGCTTACATGGTTCTGGTCCCTGATAGAGTTTTCATTGTTTCCAGCCTACAGCAATATCCTCAGTGATAAATCTTGTAATAAAACAGAATGTACTATTACCTTCCAAACAAGATCTGTTTGTTTTATAGCAGGATTAGACAATTGTACCTAGTGTAGCATGTTGGGTCATTAACTCAAACAGAATATGCAACTTAGCCACTTTCACTATCATTTTCATACTTCTGGTATAGACCAGTCTGCTTCGCATTTACAGCATTTTATTTTTATTACAGACTTTTAAGTAATTGACAGAAATGGTTTTGTTCAAACATATCTATCATGAAAGAAAAACAAAACATTGCAGTCAAGTAACTTATTTTTAAGGTTCACAGTGCAATGAACGCAGATCACTAAGCCCTGATAACTCTGTGGAGAGTATTCAATAATTTTCTTGTAGTGAAATTTAAAGCACAACCTACTTCTAAACTTACTATGCTTCCTTTCCATTTGGATTCACAGCAAATGCAATAGTCTTCCACTCTAGGCCTCTTGCCATCTGTACATAATTTCAAATAACACCGAATAGATTCCCCTTTTACTCTAGGCTTCTGCTGAAACACTACAAGCTGTGTCTAATAATTCCCCATGAGTACCCTTCCTCACACACACTGCTTAAAATACCCTACAGTGCCTCTTTACTATATTATATTTGCCCTTTGTTGAACAAGTTAGTCCCACTAGGCTTGTAGCCTCTTTTCAAGGGAGACCTATAGTGGTATTAATACTACTAGGAGAAATGTGGCCAGGGCATCGGGGAACTTCTGCTACTCATCATTGTTGCAAGTGAGACACATTTTGCAGGAGCACTTCCTGTTTTCATTCCAGGTACAGAGGTGGCCCAAAGAAACAAGGAGGCATATGCAGAGAAAAGGAGATGATGGAGAGGTGACATAAATGGAGGAGAAAGCAAATTCTGATCTTGAAGAATGTGTTCAGGATTCTGAGGAGATGTTTCAAAGAAATCTGTTTGATGGAGATGAGTAAGCAAATGATGGATGCATAATTACAACCTTCCAGTCAGGAGAGTTGCGGGATGATTTAATTAAAGAAATGGTGGTTCAGAGTGAGACAGAAAATGAAAGATATGTTTCCGGGGGGGGGGGGGGGGCATTATGGGGAAAATACAAAAGGATGATGCAGAGACAATCCTGAAGAATAGTGGTGAGATGGAAAAGAAAACATATGCAGAGAAAGTAAAAGAAGGCAGAAGGGGAGTGGCAGAAAAGAAAGCAGAAGAAAATCAAAAATGAAAGTACATAGTTAGGATTTAAAGTAAAGAAGACAACTATATGGACAGTTTTTAAGTGTGGGGCAATTTAATAGCTCCTTTGGGTGTAAAAGCATATGAGGTAAGACTATGTATTCTTCTTAACAAAGAATGGAAAATTTTCTTGGTGAATATGAAAGAAACAATGTAACTGATGGAATCTTTATGTGATAAAAGTGTTTAACAGTAGAAACAAAAAATAAAATTCAAGTACAATTTAAAACAGAGGTAGGAAAAGTGGGACTTTGAAAGGATATTTGAAAACCTTATGTAAAGATATACTAGACATTGCAAATATTTGTGACAAAAGGGCTTTATGGACTGGTAGTTGTGATTATAAGACCATGTTAAAAATAGAAAAAGAAAAAATTATAAATACAACACACATAATAAATGTGGAGGGGAACAGAGATGCCATAAAATACTGTGACCAACCCAAAACATGCATTTTTCCAGAGAAAAAGGACATTTGATGAGTAACTGTGACAAAAAAAATAATTATGTTTGTCGGGAAATGGGACATGATGCAAAAAATGTTATAAATGTAATAACATTGGACATTTATGGATGGATTGCAAAAATGAAAATAAGTGAAAGGAAAAAGACAAAAGAAAGAGAAGAAAATGAACAAATAAAAGAAATTTTAGAAGTAGTAGAAATAGAAGAACAATTGGATGAGAAAAAATAATAAAGAGGATATAGGAGATGGTTCTAAAATAACTGATGAATAAGAAATGGGTCTGTATTAGATCAACAAAGTTTTAAGACATCGAATCACTAAAGATCAACCTTTAGTGATCGAAGTCTTAAAACTTTGAATTGTAATAAAATTATTTAAAATGACAAAACAAACAAACAAAAGGTTGTAAGCAGGGGGCAAGCCCCCCTGCACCCCCCACACCCCCGCTACTTAAATATACCAACTCCGAGATTGCGCTACAGTGCAGGAAATGGAAATATGCCATTTCCTCACTGCATTGCAATCTCGGAGTTGGTATATTTAAGGAGCGGGGGTGTGCATAAAACAATTTATGACAGTTTGCCTGTCTTAGTTTTTTTTATATTTGAAAACTTCACACTTCGACTATATGGTATTCGGAGTTTGAAGTTTTCATTCCGTTAATATAGACCCATAAAAAATAATATGGGAGGTAGTAAAAGATAAAAAATGTAAAAACGTAAAAACAGAAAAAGAAAATTTAAAAGGATAAGTGCAAAAGAAAAAAGAAAGGAAATGGATGAAAAAGAATTTATACAGCTAATGAGTAGGGATTGATTTAATGGTCAAGGTGCTTGACTCACAGACACAAGGTGCAATGTTTAATTCTTACCCTAGGGAGGGAAATTAGCTAGGCTTAGAATGTCATATAAGAAAACTAGCCTAGTACAGTAATTAGCTATGAAATTATGAAATCATTAATTTAGGGAAAAAGAAAAGTTTAGAGTGCTTTCTGTAAATGTGAATAGTATTAAAAATATAGTAAGAAGAAGAAGGGTTTTGGAGTGGTGTAATACATGTGATGTAGATGTAATTATATTAGAAGACACAAGTATTTAACAAATAAAGAAATATTACAAACTGAGAAATTATGGTGAGGAAAGTTAATCAGAATTTGGTAAATGAGAGATGGTCTGGAATAGTCATATTCTGTACAAATACAGTATATATATATATATATATATATATATATATATATATATATATATATATATATATTAGATGTAACTTTAGCAAAAATGGGAAGATTAAAAATTCGAATAAAATTGCTGTAGATAACGCTAAATGCTCAGAAAAACCTCCAGGTAGTCAAATGGAAAAATTCCACTGTTTATTGATAAACCACACTAAAAATTAATTAACGCTCTTCAAACTGTAATGATCGCGTTTTCGTCTCACAATGTGGGACTTCATCAGATGTAAGGAAGTTGTGCAATTAACATTTAAATATCATATTGTCTTTCTAATTAAAGAAAGCTACCAATAACAATTAATTTACACATTTTAAAATGCCCTATCGGCTTTCATTTCTCATGAATATTCATGAGTGTTACATTCATTATTCAACATCTCCTGGATGTTCACAGAACACTGTTCCAAAAAACATGCATTCTTGTATATATTATGTATAATATACTTATTAAAGGTTGTCTTGATGTTAGACTTGCATATATAACTTTTCTACTCTTAAATATATTCTTATATAGATTAAAGACGTACAACATATAAACATTTCAAACTAGTTAAAAAAATGTTTAGTTTATAAAATCCTTTGTCACTTCTTAATACGCAAGAATAATCAATGGCACCTAATGTAACATCCAGTTGTGCTTAAATGTTAAAAATGCTTGAATGTTAAAATGTAAATATATAAATATATCCATATAAATAAATAAATATATATATAAATATAAATATAAAAATAAAATAAAATAAGTGTAAATGTTAAATATGAATATAAATATAAATATGAATATAAATATAAAGTGCATCCAGTGTGTGTTAAAACTAAAAACAAGTTGTATAACTTATGGATGTTAAATTTAAGGGACATCATAAACATACCTAATAAATTTCATAAGTCTTTGTTAATAACTTCCATATGAAATAGGGAACACAAATCAAAATGAAAATGAAGAATTGTTTTATGATAATGCCATTCTATTTATTTAATACTTCTATAGTCTACTGCCCTCTAGTGTTAAAATCTGGGATTTATTGATTTAAATTTTATTTGCTTTTAGTCTCAGTATAGCTCCTATGGATATATAATCATTTAATCCTGGGCTTTTACTAGCATCTAAGTGCACCTGCCACCAAAGCTCCCTACTTTCTAATGTATCCTCCCATGGGCCTCCCCTGGGGTCAATCTGAATCTGTTCTAATACAAAGAACAAGTAGGTTGCACCTAAACAAATTTTAGTGTGTTTGTAAAGTGCATTTGTTTCTCTTTCTTTTTTAATGTCATAAGTGTGTTCGTAGACCCTCTTTTTTAGTGGTCTCTCTGTCTTTCCAATATAGAAAGATTGACATTTTTGGCAGGTCGCTAAATATACTACTCTTTGAGTTTCACAATTATAGTAACTGAAACTTTTTATTGTTTTATTTCTGCTCTCCAAGTGTATTTCATCCTTATTTATTATAAAAATACACTGGGGACATCTTCCACACTTGAATGTTCCTACTAATTCACCAGAATTTATTCTCTTTGACTTCCCTATTCTTTCTAACATATTCTTAATATTAGGTGGATTCTTATAAACAATTTTAGGTACTATCTCTCTGACTTCTTCAATGTCAGTGTAGGTTAGGAATGTTTTCCATTCTCTATTAAATATTCCTCCTATATTTTTATTTAGGGAATTATATTCTAATATTAGTCTTCTTTGATGACTTTCACCTTCATCATCTATTTTTCTTATATTCTCTATTATTTCGTTTCCTAAACCATCAGTAATGTTTCTTTCTATCCCTTTAATAGGATGAAATCTTCCACTTCTACCTATTTCTACTTCTTTCCTTATGTTTTTTATAAATTCGATAGGATAACCTTTTTCCAAAAACATATTTTCTAATCTATAACATTCTTCATAAAAGTCCTCCTGTCTACTTGTCATCCTAGACCCCCTCACAAATTGTCCTTTTAGAATATTTTTCTTACTATGGAAGGGGTGTGCACTTTCGAAGTGTAAAAAAGAGTTAACATAAGTTGATTTCCTGTATACTTTTGTTTCAAAATTACTTTTGTACTTATAGATCTCTACATCTAAGTAATTTAATGTTTTCTTATTTATAGTATACGTAAATTTCAAAAAACTTGTGGTAGTATTTAAATAGTCCATGAATTCAAGAAAGTCATTTTTACCCCCTATCCAGAACATAACCATATCATCCAAATATCTATGATATAATATCCATTTGTCTTTATATTTGGAATTTATAATATATTTTTCTTCCCATCTGGATAGTACCAAATTCGCATATGTGGGAGCGCATGCCGCTCCCATTGAAACTCCAGATTTTTGCTTATAATATTCACCATTGAAAATTAAATAGTTGTTTTTCAAAATCACATCCATAAAACTGACAGTAGCTATTTTTTCTTCTTGAGTCATAATGTTATCTAAGAAAATACTTTCTTCAAATAATTTCATTCCTTCATGATGTGGAATGCAGGAGAACAAATCAACTATATCTATAGTAATTAAAGTAATTTCTTCCCTAAATACCTTAGGTGTTATTTCCCTTAGGAAGTCCCAAGAATCTTTTAAAATAATACTATTATTTACCCATATGTGCTTTGCTTTTGTATCGACATATTTAGCTAGTGGAACTGTCATTGCCCCTGCTGCTGACACTATGGGTCTTAAAGGGGGATTTTCCTGATTTTTATGTATTTTGGGTATGCCAAAGATGGTGGCCACCCTTGGTTTTTCCACTTTTAGATAATTAACAGTTTTGATATCTATAACTTTTTCTAAGTGTAAATCATGAATTAATATTTCAATTTTCTTGTGTGCCATCTCAACCTCTTGTTTTGAAGCTACACAATAATTATCTTCATTATTTAGGATGGTGTTCATCTTTGCTTCGTATAAAATCTTATCCATTATTACTATCCCACCCCCTTTATCAGGTTTCATGATTCTCACTGTTTTATCCTCTATAATTTCTTTTAGTAATTCGTTCTCTTCCCTTGTTAAATTCTGATGGAAGCAAATTCCTTTCTTAGCACATTTCTTTCTTATTTCCTTTTCCATTACCATTTCCAAGTTCTTAATTTGTGGTAAAATAGGAGGATTATATATTTATTTCCTATTTAATTCCTTAATTTCCTTATTTTCTCTGTTATCTTTTTTGTTGAAACCAACTCTAGAAGCCAAAATAGTTAAGTTAATTTTCCTTAAAAAAAGTTTCATGTCTATAATAGTGTTAGCTGTATCTCCTTTTTTGGATGGAATATATTTTAATCCTTTACTAAATAGACTAAAATATTTCTTGTCAAGCATGTAGTTACTAAAATTATATATAGAAAATCCCTCGAAACTGTTTTTAACATTTTCTCTAATAATATTGTTGTCCCCTACCTCCTTGTTGATATTATTTTCAGCAACTATATCAATATTAAAATTCAAATTAAAGTTAGGACTGATGATCATATCACTTCCTACGTCATAATTAGTCTCAAATAAAGGATCCATATTTTGTTCTTGACCCGTGTCCAAATGGGTGAGGGTATCTAATAACTGAATCTCCCTCTTCCCCTTTTCCCCCCTCGCATCTGAAAATTCGTTCTCTTGTCATTTCCTTGTTCAAAAAAAATTTCATGATTTTCATTTCCTAGGGGTGGAAATTCTATATCATATAGTTGCTCCTCTATTCTGTCCCTATTATAATTCCTGCTGTCCTTCCTTTTGTATTTACTTACATTTTTGTTATTGTTATTGTTATAGTTGTTATTATTATTATTATTATTATTATTACCATAATTCTTACTACCTTTATAATATTTTTGTATAGGTTTGGGGTAACTCAAATTATTTGCATATTCATACATGTCCCTATTTAATTTATTCCATTTACGTTGTATAATTTCATCACATTTCAAGTCTATATCACTTCTAATTTTAAAATATTTCTCTTTCTCTTCTTTAATACCAAAAATCATATCACTTTTAATACATACATCAATTTCAACAATATCCCTATCTAAAAGTGTTAACTTTCTTTCATTCTCATCAATAATATGTTGCACAACTTCCAAACCACATTTGTTAAACGTTTTCAATAAATTTTCATAAAAAACAGTCCCCATTTGCACATTATTGGGGTATTTACATATACGAAGTCCTTTTGGGACTATTTCCTTTTTAATGCATTCCTTCAAATAAGCATTCTCAATAGTACATGTTCTGTATTGTAGCATTAATTTATACAGTTTCTCCAATTTTGTACTATAAGTGTCACTATCCGCAACACTTTTTCTCATGTAATCAGTACTTTGAAAATTAAAGTTCTTCTGAAGCCACTCATTAGTGGTTGTAATATTAGTAACAGTACCTGGTATAGTTTTAGGTCTAGCTCCTATGTCCTTGTGTAACGTTCCCCTTTGGACGGAACCACTACTTCCTTCCCCGAAAATGTTCGGCGTGTTACGAGGATCAAATTCAGAATTTTGTAAAATTCCTGGGTCACCGGCGTCCTCGTTCTCACCCATAAGCTCCCTTTTCCTTTTATGTTGCTGTTGAACAAACCCTTCGGTTCCTTGCGCTCTGTCCTCGCTTCTTAGCTGAATCAGGTTCGAGCACACTGGTGTAAGTAAATTCACAAGTTCCGTGAGCTGACCTATTAGCTTCCTGGTCAAGCCAAGTTCTTCCTGCCCTTCTGGATTCATAATATAGGTACGGCAGGCTGCTACCCATTGTTCACTGAGTACTCACTCCAATCCAACCAATAACCTCCGTAGTGTGAAAGCTTCCACAGCGAAACAACCAAAATACGAATAAAATTGCTGTAGATAACGCTAAATGCTCAGAAAAACCTCCAGGTAGTCAAATGGAAAAATTCCACTGTTTATTGATAAACCACACTAAAAATTAATTAACGCTCTTCAAACTGTAATGATCGCGTTTTCGTCTCACAATGTGGGACTTCATCAGATGTAAGGAAGTTGTGCAATTAACATTTAAATATCATATTGTCTTTCTAATTAAAGAAAGCTACCAATAACAATTAATTTACACATTTTAAAATGCCCTATCGGCTTCCATTTCTCATGAATATTCATGAGTGTTACATTCATTATTCAACATCTCCTGGATGTTCACAGAACACTGTTCCAAAAAACATACATTCTTGTATATATTATGTATAATATACTTATTAAAGGTTGTCTTGATGTTAGACTTGCATATATAACTTTTCTACTCTTAAATATATTCTTATATAGATTAAAGACGTACAACATATAAACATTTCAAACTAGTTAAAAAAATGTTTAGTTTATAAAATCCTTTGTCACTTCTTAATACGCAAGAATAATCAATGGCACCTAATGTATCATCCAGTTGTGCTTAAATGTTAAAAATGCTTGAATGTTAAAATGTAAATATATATTACTATAAATATAAATTTATGACAGTTTGCCTGTCTTAGTTTTTTTTAGATTTGAAAACTTCACACTTCGACTATATGGTATTCGGAGTTTGAAGTTTTCATTCCGTTAATATAGACCCATAAAAAATAATATGGGAGGTAGTAAAAGATAAAAAATGTAAAAACGTAAAAACAGAAAAAGAAAATTTAAAAGGATAAGTACAAAAGAAAAAAGAAAGGAAATGGATGAAAAAGAATTTATACAGCTAATGAGTAGGGATTGGTTTAATGGTCAAGGTGCTTGACTCACAGACACAAGGTGCAATGTTTAATTCTTACCCTAGGGAGGGAAATTAGCTAGGCTTAGAATGTCATATAAGAAAACTAGCCTAGTACAGTAATTAGCTATGAAATTATGAAATCATTAATTTAGGGAAAAAGAAAATTTTAGAGTGCTTTCTGTAAATGTGAATAGTATTACAAATATAGTAAGAAGAAGAAGAAGGGTTTTGAAGTGGTATAATACATGTGATGTAGCTGTAATTATATTAGAAGACACAAGTATTTAACAAATAAAGAAATATTACAAACTGAGAAATTATGGTGAGGAAAGTTAATCAGAATTTGGTAAATGAGAGATGGTCTGGAATAGTCATATTCTGTACAAATACAGTATATATATATATATATATATATATATATATATATATATATATATATATATATATATATATATATTAGATGTAACTTTAGCAAAAATGGGAAGATTAAAAATTGTAGACTTAAAATGGAAAGAACAAGTATATAGAATCATAAAATGATATGCTTCTACTAGCTGTAAAGAAAGGGAAAACTATTTCATCAGATTTTAGACAATGTACTGATAACTATGAATATTATAATATTAGAAGATTTTAATTGTGATTTAAAGGCAAGCATGCAAAGAAAGGGGATATATACGAAAAATGTTAGATGTTACAATGTGGCAAATTAAAACTTTGTGACAAAAATTCATGGACTTACAAAAAAGGTATGTATAGAACTGAAACAGATTATTTTATAGTATCAGAAGGTTTAATTATAGGAGAAGAGGAGGTAGATGAAACAGGATTTTCTGATCATCTTAAAATATGGCTAGAGATAAACGAAAACAAGGAATATATAAAAATAGGCAAATGAATACAAATGATGAATAAGAAAGCATGCAATGAAGAAGGAAAGAGATTAGTAATACAATTATGGAAACCTCATATTACTATGAGAACATTTTATAAAAATTGTTCTGAATGGTGGATGATATTTAAGGAAAAATATAAAAAATGTTTTTACAGTGGCAATATGATGTGAGAAAAGTAGAGAAAGAAAAATATAAAAGAACATATAACAATGTATTGGAAGTTTTAGAATATATCGATAGAAAGTACTTTGACAAAGAAAAAAATTATATGCAAAAAAATCAAGAAAAATACAAGAATTGTAATATAAGCAAATATATTTTTTACAAGGAAAAAATAAGAATTATTGAGTTATTTAAGCAGATTAGTAAAGGGAGATGGTAGTGCAATGAAAGAAATAAAAAAATGTAAAGGGAGAAATAAAAAGAAGTCTAGAAAAGAGATTAAAGATTTCAAACTAATTGTTAAATGAAGGTATTATGTATAAAGAATTATGTAGTGGGATACTTAAATTCATATGGAAGAAGGAAGATAGAAGACAACTGAAAAACTGGAGTAATAATAATAATAATAATAATAATAATAATATCTTTATGAAAATAATACAAAAAAGATTTGAAACTAAAATGGAAAATATTATGGGAGATAGTATATATAGTATAAAGGGGAAGGGTTGTCAAAAATTATTAATGATAGTTAAAGAAATTGTGGATGATATTATGAATAGAAAATAAGGAATGAAAATCATGATAGGAGACCTTTAGTAATGTCTTGATACAATTGGGCATGAAATCTTATGAGTAATAATGAAAGAATGTAATATAAGAAAGAAAGTTAGGAAATTATGTATGTCAGAGTATAGTAATAACAAACTAAAATAGTGTAATTGAGTGGTTAAGCCAAGAAGTACATATAAAGAGTGGTATAAGACAGGGATGTTCAATGAGCTGGATACTCTTTGCATTAGTTATGAATGTAACAGTATGTGAAATAAATCCCAGAATGAAGGAGAGAGGATATATAACACCTGAAAGGTTAAGAATTCCAGTTCATTTAACATATGCAGATAATATTATAATAATTACAAAAAGCAAAATTTGGATAAATAAGTAATAATTTGCACAAATGAGTGTCTACAGGTGATAAATATGGCTTTAAATAAAGAGAAAAGTAAAGGTTTAGGTGATATAGTAAAGATCTGGGGGTATATATTTTACAATGAATGAAATTTCTGTGTTAGCTTAGGTTTAAAATTTGGAAGATGTGAGTAGAATCCAATGGGTAAACAATAGAAGAAATAAAATAAACCTGCCTTTTCTTGAGAACATATAAATTATCATTCAGAAAAATACTTATTTGATATATTCAGTACTGATAGGAAAAAATAGCATACTTAGCAAGTGTATTTATGTTACCAACAGTATTTGAAAAGGAATCATTACAGATATATATTTTTTTCATTTATATGGAGTTCTAGATTAAACCCAGTAGAAAGAGGAGTTTTGTATGTAAATAAAGAGGAAGGAGGTTTAAGGTTAACTAACCCAGTGGTATATGCTGAGTCATTAAATTTGTACAAAGTGCTAAAGTGGATAAATGAAAAAAATGAGAGATTAGTAGTAACATTGTATAAATATAAATATGATAAATTTTGTTGTATTGTAAAAAAAAACAGTAAAAGAGAAAACGTATATATAAATGAAGAAATAAAATGTTACCCTGAAAAAAATATTTTTATGGAAATTAAAAATTGATGCTATAGAAAAGGATAGAAAATTATAGCATAAGAATGTAATGATAAAACATTACTATGCAAAACCATGGGGAGATCTAACAGATGGAAACAATTAAACCTATAAAAATGAAAAGCAAATGGTGTAATCAGAAAGTCAAATGTCAAGATTTTTTGTGTATACTGTTAATAGATAATTTGCCAGTAAAAGGAAATGGGCCCTATAAAAAGAAAAGCGATAGAATATGTTTACATTGTCAAGAGGAAGAAGAAACTACGGACATCTATTTTTGAAATGCGAAGGAGTAAAACAGTAATGGGGAAAACTACGGAAAGGAGATTTTTTTTGAAGATATAATAGAAGTGGATAAAATAAACATGGGTATGATTAAATATGGATATTATGAGAACAGAAATATAGAATATGTTAATAAAATATTATGTTTAATGGTATATGTACTTTAGCAACAATATTAAGTAAAGTCAGATGGTGGTTATGAAAAAAGGAGTGGGGGGGTCTAATAAGAATGAAATTGTATGATTGTAAAGAAAATTATGAATATGTGCAAATAGATTTGTATATCTATATGGTTGTACATCTGTAAATATTTGTAAATATGTTGTAAATAAGAGTTGTTTTTGTACATAAATAAAATCCCTACTTTTTTCAATAGGTGCAATAGGATATTTTAAATCCCCCTGTAATACCACACATGTCCTCAGCTTAATGTCTAATCTAAAGGAGGGAACACTCAGGAGTGCAGTATGCCCTTTATGCTGGACTGTAGTGTCAGTAATTGATCTACCTGTTATGGGAATACAATCCACAAACTTCTGCACCAAAAGCAAGTGTGCCACCTGTTGTGCCACTGACACTGTACAGCTGTAACTGCCTTATTCTCTCTTTCTGGGCTTCTCGATAAAGGTTAAGCAGTAGGCCCTGCTATTTGCTCTGTCTGAGTGCAGTGTCTTGGGACTTTTCAACAGCATTTAATCCTTAACCTCCCGTTATATCTCATAGCCCCCAATTCAGACAATTCAGACACAGGGGTTGATGACTGAGTGACCATATTGGCCCAGGCTATCCTAAGGACAGACAAGCCACCCTGAGGGGTAGTCTGACTAGGAACTTTGTTCCTGTTCTGAACCCACTTTCTTGTCCCTATGTCATGTTATCAAATAGTTTCACTGTCTCACCTTGCCAGGAAATCTTGGCTTACACTTGACTGGTTTTCTTAGTCTTTCAGTTACTACTAGCATGTAAACTTCTATATAACTCTCCTCTGGACTGTCCCAGACCCATCCTAGTTCCAAATGCCTGGTTCCTGAATCTTAACTTTAAGGTATATAGTCCTATGGAGTCCAATGGTGTTTGGTTACCTTTCAAGGCAGTACACTGTTTTTTTTTCTATTCACCATTTTTAACAATGAGTATGATGACAAATCATTTACTGTGTTCATTTGTTAATGGTATTCTGCACAGAATCATACAATTTAGAATAATTCTTAGAAAATTCTCAAACCGACACCATGTATAACGTTTGAGTTTATACAGTAGATGAGCATTTCCTTTCAGTACAACTTCTTTCGATTTCACCATTTCAATTAATTCTCCATCCACTTTCTTCATTGTATCAATTTTCTTTACCTAACTCTTGATTTTCTGTTGCATTTCTTGGAAGCATCTTCCTTGTTCTTCTAACTCTTTCTTATTCTTTTCAGTCACTTTTTGGAAGTATAGTGCTGCACTTGGGTGTATATTACAACTATTACTACAAGCCTAGTGAATTTCTCTTTAGTGGGGTAATACCTTCATTGGATGGGTCTGTCTTTGCTGGCAATGTCCTTCCTATCCAGTTAACTTTGGATTGACACTGGGTCATTTTTTGGATATGGAGGTTGCTTACACATACCCTTTGCAATATGCCTTCACTGTTAGTTTTTACCATCTGGCATTTTTCCGATTCAGAAATTCCTCATAAATCATGTTATGGAGTTTTATAATCAACCTCAACATTTTTAAGTGTTGTGGTTAGTTCAGCCACTTTTCAGCCCATGTGTTTGTCTCCCTGCAGTGCTTTAACAAAGCTCCCATTCACTGTGCATGTTTTTAAATTCATTATGTGCTGCCTGATTGCGTTTAGCTAACTTTCCTTCCATTCACTTTGCGTTAGTGCCAGCTCCTTCTCAAGTATTTAATGGGCTTGTTTATGAAGATCTCTCTGTCTTCATACATTGTTTTGCTATATAAGCTCAGCCAAGGAATTGCACTTTGATTAGTGATCTGCTTGATTACTTCATTGCCACAAACCAACATTTGTGTGCAGTTTTTATTTTAGTTTTTAGTGTATTGGAATTGTGCCTTTACAATGTCATTAATTTACAGATTTTGATGTTTTGTTTTTAAGGCAAGAACAATGTCATTCAGTTTGCTGGCCTTGCAATAATTTTTCCTTGTCACTCTAAAAATATCCACTCCACGATTTCTATTTTGTCTTTCAAGTTGGAGTACCAATTAATTTTGATCTTTTTATCTTTTATTAGTCTACTTAGACACGCTTGTTTTCATTTTGACTTGTCTTTCATTTTTTTCCTGCAAAGACAGCCATCGACCATTGGTGATATTCTTGAAACCCATACTAAACTCTGCATCTCAGCCAGCTGGCTTTTGTAGCATCTAGTTCTTATCAATTTTCAGCAATCAAGTTTATCACTTGTTACTGGTTAGCCATTTGCTGTGCAGTCACATTTTCTGAAAAAGCCCGCATTAAATTTTTCTGTAAGCTCTTGTTGTTTCAATGAATTCTTCTCTTTAGCATTATTTAATCCAGCTCTCTTAGAACCTTTCTCCTCAAAAATGTAACTTCATGTTGCACAGTTCTTTTGGGCCTTTTAGAGCTTGAGTCACTCTCAAAGTTTTAACTTCACTTTGAAGAGCTAAAACACATTCATGGAAATACCAGTTTGTCTGTGCATATTAGGAATGCCATTGCAAAATGCTCCATTTATATGCAGAAAAGGAAATTAATGTTTCAGCATATTTTGGGCCAGATTATGAAAATATTGACTTTGTATTAGTATAGTACCTTGCAGGATGCGCAGTAGCAAGTCCCACCTAAACACCGCCCACTGTCCAACAGTCAGACGTCTTAGTAAAGTTATCTAATATTCATACCGATGGCACCATGGATATTCATTGTCCATTTGCAGTTTACCCTTTTCTTCAATGTAGTGTGATCTTGGAGTTGGTATATTTAATTTGCAGGGGGTGTGGGGGTGCAGGGGGGGGGCTTGCCTCCCTGCAAAAAAAAGAAGGACAAAATAATACTTGCAGTTATAGTGCTGTTTTTTTAGCATTCTTTACTGAAACACGTCATTGTTTATTCATAGCCAAGTCTCCAATGCCAACTATCAAGTTTCATTACAAAGAATGAATTAATAAAATTTAAAAAGGATGCATCAATTCTATTTTCTGTATGCATGATCAAGAAAGTATGCATGATGTCACACTTAAATCTGCATGGCTGTCAATCATGCATGTTTTCCATATGACACCACACCCCTTTCACCTGTCAATCACTAAGACCATGCTCACATATGCACAGTATGGCCTGCGAGGTTCTACATTAATACAAAACCAAAATATTATTAATAAAGTTTCGAAACAACTTGTTGGCTATTATTTACCACCAGGGATGGGCACGCTATCAAATATGCAATAATACTGATAATAATGTAGAAAATTAGGTATAGAATAGACAAAAAAAGAGAACACATTAATGCACATTTAAGGAAAAGCAGAATTAACAGAAGCAAGTATATGGATATTAATATGTTTTTGAAAACTTTTTGGTGTAATAGATTTTATTGATGGATGTGTTTGACAATTGGTTTTATGTTATGATATAGTAACAACATATCTCTTAAAACAATTAAATAAAAAAAAATCAATTGAATTGAATCCAGGTGCTACTAAAGCCAGGATAGTGGAACAAAAATTTTCATCTAAATATAAATACCAGATAAAAACAATATAACAGATTGGATCTAATACGTGACTTGTTCTGAAAAGGTCTAGTATATGAGAACAGCAACTTTGTAGGTACTGCAGGAGGAAGTCTCCTTCCTATGTGTTCCAGCTGATCTGAATGAATTATGGGTACATTACTCAGAACAGTACTCTATGTGCCTTTGTAATGTTGATCTGATGATAGGTATTGCATAACACCACTGCAGGCCACAGCTGAAATCCTTGGATCTTCTGCCACCAGTGGAAATGGTATCTGGCTCTGTCTTTTATGAATAACCAGCTTCTTCAAAGCACGTGCATAAAGGAGGTGTGCAAAGGATATTGGGATGAAAGGGCAGCAAATGGTTCCTGGTGTAGTTCACACTGAAACACATAGTTTAAGATTTATAGTATCAGGACCACCACACTGCAACCTATACAAACAGACACATACTTATACAATAAAACTATAATATGCAAAATGAGTATGCATAGTAAATTACAAACACTACGTGAAGACCAATATCCTGCCCCTGTTAACTGAGATAGAAGCATGGACAATTCCCATCAGGGCTTAATTAATATGGCCAAAACTTCACTTAGATGATCAATAACAAGGTCTTTGAAACAAGCTCATAAGGGTGTAAGGTGGATTCTTGATCATCATCTAAAGTCCTGGTAGCCTCCAGAGCATTTCCACATAAGTCCATGTACACAGCTTATATCAAAAAGATGAGGGAGACCAATTATAACACCACTAATCCAATTACTCCTGTAACAAAAGAAAATAATTCAGCCATTGAATAATAGAAATGGAAGGAACAGGAACAAATATATTGTGGCTAGCACCAGTAAAAAGATCCATATCCTGCAGGATATAAGAAAGCAATCGTACCAGCACACTGTGCAGTCTAATGGTTTAAATCTGGTAGATGACAAGCGATCTCCACTTCCATGATCCAAAACAGTAGGTTTGGTAGAAGGAATGACAGAAGACCAACAGAATGATACAGATGGTGGAGGGCAACAAATGGAATATGGCTAAATTCCAGACAAGTGATTTTTAATAGAACAACTGAAACACTAAGAATAACAGAAGCCAACCTAAAATATACATATAGAAGTTTCCAGCTAGTTACATGTAATCTCCAAACATCCACAGTCTCAAGCATGTGCTTTAAACAGGACAGCAAAGGAAATCCCAAAAGTAAGCTATAGGCCAATAACAAGATGACTCACACTGGTCAGCAGTGTTTACTAGCCATCAGTCAGTGACTATAGGAAATAGGTGAAATGGTAAAAAAAACCACTGAATTGAAAAATCATCTAAGTTTTGAGCTGACACTACACAGATTTAACACAAGAACAAGACTGAGCAAACAGTGTTCACAACATTTATCTGTTTATTTACTGACATTTGATAGTCAGGTAGGTGGACTGGTCATCAGATCCTTTTCAACCATGACCTGGGATCATGTGGACAACTGTTTAGTACATTAACTATTCATAGATATTCCACTAAGCAGAAAAGCAAACTATTTACAAAATAGATAGAAAAACACAGTAAAATGTAGATTTATAAAAACTATTTTGAACAGGTAAATGTTTACAATACAGATAGACAAAGCCAGCTCTGGATTTATAAACAATATTTTGAATGCATGAATGAATTGGCAGTGATAACTTCATTCAATAGTGGGTTTATATTGTGTAGTGGTAAATGCTTTGCACTTTACAGTTCAAGTGCATCATATTGAGGAACATCACACTTTTAAAAATAGCACAATACTTACACTATGGCTTTTGATGTCAAAGTATCAAGAACAAAACAAAAAGCATAGTGAGGAAGGTAAAAGCATGAATATTGTACACAGTATCAATAATGTGCCACTGTGCTTCATGGTTTGTCCTGTCTGCGCTTAACCCTTTTCTTTATAGCAAACATGCATTTCTTAAGAAATGATTGCTTCAGATTCATTGTGAACATATGTAAAGTATCTTCTTGACTGATTTATTTTGGGAGTTGGTTTCAGAGAGCAGCTGCAGTCTTGACAAATGCATTTTTGCCCATAAGTGTTTTAAATCTGGGTCTAAGTAAGAACAAGGTATCATCATTTATATCTATCAGTGGATATTGGTGGTGTCTGAATTGCAACTTGAATTTTAATGGGTGACAGTGGCCCAACTTGATTTTAAAGATCTGGGAGGACAGTACTAGGGTTGCTCATTCATTCACTGGTAGCCATTTTGTTTTGGATAAGTGTAAGAAATGATGGGTTCTCTGGTCAGCAAGTAATACAAATCTGCAGATTTTAATTGCTGTTTATATTTTTTATGTATTTCTGATTGAGTAGAAAGGTCGGGTCTATATTACAACATCGAAGTTTCAGAGCTTCGAATGTTCTAATATCGACCCCTAGTAACCAAAAACTGATAACATCGAAAATTCAGAACAGCAAATTTTTTCCTAGGGAAAAAATTTGCTGTTCCAAAACACATACACACAACACAAACACACCAAACAAACAGCAATCCACACACATACACCTAAAATCTTACATTTAACCCTACACTAAACTGTACATACACCACTATCTACCCACTTACCTTAACCCAAACCCTAACCCTAAGGTCCATCACTATCGCACACACACCTCACCCACGCCCTAACCCTAAAGCACCTACCCTGCTCTAACCCTCATGTCCACACATTCGCACATTTACCTGACCCGCGCCCTAATCCTAACTCACCTAACCCATCCTAACCCTCACATCTACACAATCACACACTTACCTGAACCCGACCCATAACTTTCACTACAGTGCTGAAAATAGCGAAGTGACAGAAATGGACAACCGAATTCTTTCCCTAGGAAAGAATTCGGTTTTCTGAAACTTCGCTATTTTCAGCTTTCACTTATTAGGGGTCGATATTAGAACATTCGAAGTTCTAAAACTTCAATGTTCTAATATAGGCCCGAAAAGTCACCAATGGAAGATTTTTGAAGTTTATGCCACCAATGTTAGAAATTTATGACTATATAAGATACAACACAGGCAATGTGTCAAAATGTTTATATTTTTTGTAGAAGTCTCAAGTTGGGAAAAAAAACTAACACTGACACAGAATGAGACAACAACAGAGCTTACTCTGCAAACATGCCAGCCTCTGCTATCTTGAAAATGTGACATACCTGTCTGTTATACCTGGAATCAGATATGTTGCACAGAGGATTAAGCCTATGAATGTTGAATAACTTATGTTTGTAACTACAAGAACTCTCTGATCATGAGTGACCTGCTGCCCTGCTGCCCATACTACTTGGCATCTGCCCTCAGAATTACTGACATTGTTACTATTTCAGTCCTCTGACCAACCCATGCTCTCAGAGCCCTCCCCACATTGTAACACTTCAGCAGCTTCACGATTGCAGAGAAATCCCTGCTGCCATTGTATCCATAGTATAAGGTAGCTACCCTAGTACCCTGTTATTACTAACAAATATTGTTATTATACAGGAGAGTCCTTTCAGCGGTCCCATTTTAGTACTATAATATCTAGCTTGCTGTAGGTCCATCTACTAACTGCAGGTCTCCACACTTGTTCTGCTTAATGTCCTCTGGTGTTTAGCTATAAGTGCATGCGTTGCAAATGTCCTTTTGAAAACAGCTGTTTTAAATCTGGGCTTAAGTAGGGAATGGGTATCCTCATTTGTATCTCTCAATGTATAGCTGTGGTGTCTGATCTGCAAGTTCCTAGGAAGGACTTTTACTACTTATGAATGATTCTTGACCTGGCTAAGGCAGCTTCTGTAAGCCCTCAGTACACTTTCCTCTTAACTGCCTTTTAATTCCTTGCCTTTGATTTTGTCTAGATCTGCTATCTCCTGACATTTTACTGAAGCCGATATGCACACTGACTGAATTGTGGCCTGCTTTGTCTACTCCCACAACCATCTCCGTCCACCCCTTGGGTTCATATGTTTATTTTTCTCTATTCCCACCCACTAATTTAACAGCCAATACCAGCCTTGCCAGATTACTGTAACCCCTCATAAAAATCAACACTAACCTCATACCAGTCAAGGTGGTTTTACATGCAAATCTGGACATTTAATCTACAAGATCTCTCATATCTGGAAAGTTGAAACAAGCACATTGTTGAACTATGCAAACTATCTCTTGTGTGTATAATTAATATTAACTTTTCAATACCTCTATTTTTTTTTTATATTAAAACTCAGCAACATAAAACAGAAACAACTAATTCCACTCCACATTGCATACTCTTTTTTTACCATTACCCCTATAAACATATAACAGTTTTTGCTAAAATCAAGAAAAAAATTGG
This sequence comes from Protopterus annectens, assembly GCF_019279795.1. Classification (NCBI taxonomy): domain Eukaryota; kingdom Metazoa; phylum Chordata; order Ceratodontiformes; family Protopteridae; genus Protopterus; species Protopterus annectens. The sequence goes on from NC_056727.1 coordinate 1,254,741,927, forward strand.
CTGAAACACTTGTAAATACTAAAAAAATAAATAAATAAATAACTAAAATAAAGTGTTTCAAGCAGCTTAAAGGACATTAAGTACAAGAATCCACTGTAAACCTTGTTAAATCCTTTAATGTTAACATTAGAGGATTTAACAAGGTTTACAGTAGATTCTTGTACTTACTTCCTTTAAGCTGCTTGAAACACTTTATTTTTGTTTTTTAGTATATAACAGTTTTTTTGCCACACCCTATCTCAGTTCTGTATTACTCATCAATACTTTACATCTTTTATCCCTAACTCCGACAAATCTTGCCAAATATAACTTTTTCAGTTCCACTCAGTTCTTTCTTTGCCTCTTCCAAATCGTACCTTGCTTCATTTCTTCTGCCTAAATCCTCTAAACATTACCCTTTTACTTTTAAACATTCCAGTTAAAGATATACCTTATAGCAGACTTCCCAGACTACATACAGACATACCCTCCTTTTTATAATCCTATTCCACTGCTTTAAATAATTCACTAGTACTGTACCTAAAATAAATTACTCCTGCTAACACTATGATCCTTCTCCTCTTTCTTCTAGGTATCCTTCTCCTAACTCTAGCACACATCACACCCAGTCACCACTTCCACACCCCATCAATAAGAGCCCATACCACCAATGACCGCTTCTTAAATTAAAACTATTGCTTCTTTCACTATGAAACCCAGTCTGATATAATTTACATTCACCACTTTAAGACAAACTATATAGTAAACGGTACTACAATCACCAATAAAATTCAATCAGAGAAGTCAAAACTCAAACTCATTTATAAATGGTACTTCACAAAATACATCCAACAAGGCATGCCAATTGATCCAACCCCACCAACAGTTCTAATTCTAACATTTTGTCCATAAAACAACAACACTTAACTCAGTCTCATATACCACATAATATTCACAGTATTTGTAACAAATTTTGTGAACTGCACTTGAGTATCCCTAAAGACACTATCATTCTACTAATCACCAAAACTTGTGCTTAAACCTGAAATTAAATGTAAAGACATCCTCTCCAAGGGTTACAACATATTAAGGACAGACCATAAGAATAAGAAAGGAAGTGGCATAAATATTATCTTTCCTGACAACCTTGAATTAATACTTAATCAAGCCCCTACTTCCCCCATAGAAAAATCATGTTAACTATACACAGGATTAATAAACACACATTTATATGCATTAGACCCTCTATAGCCAATGTAACACCCAAAATAACATCACCACAGTCGAAGACATTATATCTTGGGCATCCTCATTTATAGCTCATGAAACTATTATAGCAGGTGATGTAAATGCCGACTGGTAATCATTTATACTACAGTCCCCATCTACCCATATAAATCTATACTCCGTTACATGGCTCATATACACCCCAACTAGGTATATCATGACTACATGCAAGGAATCTTCCCTGGACTGGGTACAGAACCACTGAAGTAGGCACTCTACTCATCTGCCTCACAGACCATCACCCTACATATGAGTTAGATCATGTAAGTCGATACTATAATATAAACAGAAACCTTTCTAAATTCAGTCAGGATATTTCTATAACCATACTAAAACTGTTCAGCTGCAGGATATTAAAATAGATACCTCCTGAAGATATCAATGCAAACATTCAATGATATATTCCTAAACATATTAAACCAGCTGTCATCAATAAGGAGAATAGACAGTGAAAGTAACTTTTACACCATGGCTAACACTACAAACAAATGAAAGAGTGGGATAAAGCCTAGAAAACCTGGCAAGCCCAATGAAACACAATATAACTATCAAACCTACACCCATCAACTCAGTACCACAAAATAACATGTAAATACAGACAAGAAAAGATATTACCTAAACCTACAACAGTCCCAAGTCAAATCTCTTAAAAGCTTCTAGACATCATTAAATGAAAATTTTAAACTTGGCAAAACAAGACAAGACAATGCAACCCACTCCCATTTAAACTAGTAAACATACTGTTGGTCAATTTAACACTCACTTTATAAATTCAGTGAAATCACTTTCCAAACCATACATAACAAACATTTCCCTCACATTATCTGCACACTCTAATCTAACCATCATCTATCTCATGCTTGTGACCACTCCAACCATAAAGAGATAACTTCTACAACTGTAACCAACCACCCTAGTAGGTGACAATTTGCAAACTGACTACCTTAACCATGCAGCGGAAGCATTAGCATACCTTGTATTGGAGCTGTAACTAGGTGAATTTCTAAGATCTGGCTTTTATTGGAGACTTAAACAAAGGTCCTGTCCATCTGAACTGTGCATTGAGGATCAACAAAAAAAAAAAAAAACTTTTTTGAAAAGACTAGCAAACCAGTTACCAGTGGTATAGTTGGGGCAGGGCTAGAGGGGCAACTTTCCTGTGCACAAAGTGCTGGGGGAAATATCAGCTGATCCTGATCTCTCTTTGATGCACTACCAGCTTTTAAAAAACGGTATTGCATTTGCAGTCAAACGTGAGTGCCGTAATGCTCCATGTGTGATCTAAGCTGTAGCAACTATTTTGCTACATTGTAGCAAACAGCTTGCTACTGTATTTTTTTAACTAAAACATGAGCACTGTAGTGTTCCATGCAGGCAGGGTAAAAACTGCAGAAACTGTTTGCTACATTTGTAGTAAGCAGTTTGCCACAGTTTAAAAATATATTTTTTAATTAAAATATGAGTAGCATAGTGCTCCATGCAGGCAGAGTTTAAACTGTAGCAAACAGTTTGCTACAGTTTAAAACAAGAATTTATTTATTTTTAATAAAATAAGTTGAAGGAGGGATGAGGACAGGGCACAGAAACAGGATCCAAATAGCTGGGGCAGGAGGGAGGGGAGGAATGTTATGCATCTAGCTACCTGACTGGTGTGGCCTTAGGAGGAATGTCCATTTTTTCTTTATTGCACTGAAGGGTTGGGGAGAGGGAAGTTGTGATCAGCTTATTACAGTGAAGAATTTTCTTTTGCTTCTCACTTCTTCACTTGAAGAGCTGAGGGGGATGTGGCACTGGTTAATAGTACCAGCACAGGGTGCATGTTGAACCAGCTATGCTTTTGCCAATTGTTACATATGCAACATGTAGCTTACTTGCTACAGTATCAATACCAAACACAGAGTGCTGAAGCACATCAGCCATGACTGCAAATAAAGTATCAGCATTTATTTCCTAATGCTGGTATTGCACACTACTAGACACAGGGTGCTGAAGTGCTTTAGCTCTGACCAGATATACAGTATCAACAATCATTTCTAAATGCCGGTAGTTCACTACCACCCAAGTGACATTTGCCAATATTGTCTCCTGACACCTTGCTACCAGGGCATGGAGATCTGCCCCTTCACCCCTCCCCCAGCTACACCTCTGACAGTAGCTATTCTAATAAATGGGTCTCTACAAGAATCCCTAGCATTTAGAATCAATTTAAAAATGCTCCCATTTCATAAAGGAGGCAACGTCAATAAAATGTCCAACTGTAGACCAGTCGCCATCTTAATCTCGCCTGCCTAAAATTCTAGCAGAGTGCGTGTATGTACACAAATACTCAAACATCTCCTCAGTAACAGTCTACTTTCTACAACACAGCAAGATATCTGACTTCATCATATCACAGACACTGCACCACTAGCATACAACATATCAGCATAGCAGTAATGGGAAGCTCATTGCAGCGCATGGTCTCTCACACACTAAACTAACGAACAGATGCTCCGTTATTAGTCTTTCCCATACAGCGTTAATGCGGCTCAATCACTACCTAAATGATGGATTGCAATGTATCAAAGGATAAAATGTCACCTCTGCCTTTCTCTTCATAGCAATCAGATTGCCCCAAGGATCCATTCTAGGCACATTATCATTAAATATGTTCTTAAATTACCTAGTTACTACTTCTCAAAATGCAATATTAATTTGTTATGTAGATTCCTCTGCATTTATCTGCTTAGCCACCACATCTGAACTGCAGAAAAAACTCAATAATTCACTGCTGTATTAGCAATCAAAACTCATTCTGAATCCTCCCAAAAATAAACAAATGTTAACTCCAATGGGATTTACTTCTATAATTACTTCATGAATTTATTAATATGGTCTGTGAAGGATACCATATAATGATATACAAAATTATTTTCCTTTATCTGGTATAAAAGTGCTTATAATTTTAATTTTGACCACTAGGTGTCACTTGAGCATTTATGGTCTATTTGGATTGAAGTCTCTTTTAACATGATTTAATTATAACTGGCCAATTCTTTAATGTGTTATAACTGGAACTCTCTTTTTTACACCTATAATATATATATCTTGAAGTATAATTACCATATACTGTATTAACTTGTTTCTGTAAATCTTCAGCTAGATTTGTTGCTAATAATCCTATTTACTTTTTATAGGTTCATAGGTTCATACTAAGCTATCTGCCCTCGGGCATTTATAAGCCTAGCCCGATTGTGTTTGGCTTACACCACCCCTTGATTTGAGTATACTGTGCCCTTTTTAAAGTTTAGTTTACTGTGCCTCTGTCTAATAGTGACACGGAAGTAATCCCCGGGACAAACCTACGATCCCCCATCCACTCATCAAGATTCTTCTTGAAGAGAGTCAGTGAGGTGCTCTGCCTAACATGAATTGGAATTCTATTCCAGAGCGAAGGGAGCCTCTGGGTTATGAATCTGTCCCTCTGGCATGTTCTATTTATTTCTGTGCTGAGGTTCAAGTCCCTTGAGCGCGTGGCTCTAAGGGATTTAGATTTACTGAGGTAGAGCATGTCCATTAATTCTGGGTTGGACATAGCTTTATATGTCAGGCATAGATCACCTCGAAGTAGGCGGTATGCAACTGAGTAGCGCTGGAGTTTTTTTAACCGAGCAGCATATGGCGTCTGTTTGAGTCCCTTGATCCTCCTGGTGAGGTACTTTTGGGGTCTTTCTAATTGCTGCAGGTGTCGGGTAAGGTACATCCCAAAGGGGGCATTGTATTCTATGATGGGCCTGATGAGGGATGAATAAAGGGGCACGATTACCTCTCTTGATCTAGATGTGAATCCTTTCATGATGAGGTGGGCTATGTGGAAGGTCTTTCTAACCACTTTGGCAATGTGGTTGTCAAAGGAGAGATTGCTATCAACTTGGGTCCCCAGATCCCTAATTACTTTCTCTGTACTTAATGGGTTACCACCTATGTGGTAATTTGTGGGCACATTGTTTTTGCCAAAGGGTATGACTATACACTTTTTGGCATTTAGCTTTAGACCATGGCTCTGGTACCAGTTATCCATCTCTGCGAGACCTTTTTGAAGGATGTTTGTGTCAGCTGGAGAGTCGATTATGGCGCCCAGTTTGCAGTCATCTGCGAACTTGGTGAGCCATAGTCCTCCCACATTGGCCTGTACCTCAGAAAAGTAAATACCGAATAAAAGAGGTCCCAGGACAGAACCTTGTGGGATGCCACTTGTGACCAGTTTCGAGTCTGACATGGCCCCAGCAACTCTGACTCTGTGGGTTCTGTCTTTGAGCCAGTTTGCAACCCATCTTGTGACATAGGGGTTTATATTTAGGCTGGGTAGCTTATCTATGATGCCCAAGTGGGGTATTGTGTCAAATGCCTTTGCGAGGTCCAGATAGGCTGTGTGGACTACCTTCCCTTCATCTATGGCCTTGGTGACTGTTTTGAAGAAGTCGACCAGGTTCAAACGGCAGGATCTGCCCTTGATGAAGCCAAATTGGGTAGGATCTAGTGTCTGTAGGTCCCCAATGTCTTTGTTTATGAGTTCTATGATGATCCTCTCCATAGCCTTGCAGACTAGGCTAGTCAGGCTTATGGGGCGATAGTTTCCAGGGTCCGCAGAGGCGTCACCTTTGTGGAGTGGGACCATTGTTGCTTTACGCCATTCTTTGGGCACATATCCTGCAGTGAGGCTGAGATTGTACAGCAGTTTTACTTGAGGGATTAGTTCTTCTTGGAGTTCATGTAGGATGCAACCCAGGATGCCATCTGGTCCCATGGAAGCAGTGTTTTTTGCTTTGGAGAGGGCGGCCTTCACCTGACCATCAGAGATGTTTGGGAGGCTGCACTCTGCCGGGATAGATACTTGCTCTTTTGGGGGGAAGGGGGTGGAGAAGTTTGCACTGAACCTGTCTGCCAGGATATTGGCGATGTCTTTGGGTTCAGTGTATTTTTTGTCATTTAGAATCAACTCAGAACAAGTCTGGGAGTTGCATCCCAGGTTCCTAACATAACTGAAAAAGCCTTATGATTGTCTTTAGTGTCCTGTGCAATTTTTCTCTCGAAGCTGGCCTTGGAGGATTTTATGAGGGATCATAATTTTTTGCTAGTACTGATCAGAGATGCCTTCCCTTTTAGGGATTTTGCTCTATCATGTAGTAGCTTCCTCCTTCTGTTGTACAGTTTATTTATGGCTGGGGTCCACCAGACTGGACGCCTGCCTTTGGATGATTGGGTCTTGATTTTGTTTGGGATAGCATGATCCATGCATTCCTGGAGATGTCCGTAGAATGCGTTTATATAGGATTCTGCAGTTTGGGCCGTAGTTTCCATTGGCTCTGGGGCCTTTTTTAACTTTTATGTGCTGTAATGGGTCTATATCATATTAACAAAAGCTGTAAACATTGAATATCTACTCGTTGACACATAAAGAACAAACTCCATAAACATCGATGTATGTCTCCATTGAAAATATGCTTGTTGAACTCTCATAGTTGGCCCAAAGATAGTTATCTAAATGTGTGATGTGAAAACTTATGCAATGTACATCTGCACTGTATATCACTAATGTACATTAACTTTAAAGCAAAATAAAATAAGCTCATTCTATTTATCAGATAATATGTTACCAATTATGTATTTTAGAATCACAGACCTCCCACAAAAAAGTAAAATACAGTGTACAAATATTATTATAAAATGCAAACAGGAAGTAGTTAAAGACCATGATGTATGTACGGAAAGTGTGTGTATGGTATTCTTACGTATGCTATCATGGTTACAAAACCACCGACAACTCCTGGTGTAATAGATAACTGTTACAGAACTGTCAGTTCTCAAAAAGATAAACAGATGTTAATTGTTGATGTTTTTTATACAATTTGGAAAATATTTTTTAGAACTGGAAATACTGGTGTTGTAGGCTTAAGTATGATTCAAAAGCACTGTTCAAAGTTTTGTTTAGGTGGAATAGAAGAATGCATTTATATTTAATGTATAACAGACTACTGCAAGTTTATAATAGATTATATGAAATACATTTGTAGTCAATTTATTATACAGTTTGACTTAGTTTGTTTTGCTTATGTCTGCAAGGGTAATATGGATTATAAAACATGTTGGGAATATTTCTTTAAGTTCAGGTATTGGCAGTGTATTTATTTAGTGTACCTACACCAGGATCGGGGTGTTGGCCAATTATAACAATTCGATGCTGTGCATCTTGACCTATGCATCTTTTGCTGTAATAACAGTTCATTGTATATGTGTCGATGTGCTTGTATTTGATGTTTATAGCTTTGGTTAATATAATATAGACCTGCTGTAATAGATGTCTGCCTTTAAAATTTGTGTCTTGAATATCCTGTAAATATCTATGTGCTGTAGTAGTAGAAGTAGCTTTATAAAACATATGCTTTCTGAATTTCAGATCTATACCATTGCATACTTTGTCAGTGTCTTTTTAATTTTCTGTTTAATGTATTAAGTAATATGCACTGTATTTTGTAAATTAATTAACAAATTAAGCCTGATCTGTTATGCCTTCAGTATATTAAATAACTATTACTAGTTATTCTTTAGATAACTTATCATAATAAGAATGTTACAAATAATTCTGTCACTTTACTCTTAAAACTAATGACTGAATAATGTGAAGTATGATGTCATTGCATGTTATAAACTGTCTAGTAATGCTGTTAGAAATGTATAACTGAGTATGAATGTTATATTCTGAAATTTGTCTGAAATGTACTATACTGAACTCATAACTGGGTATGAAGGTCATATTCTGAAACTTGACTGGAATTTACATTGAAGTGATATTTATACTGAGCATCTAAAATAGCTGTGTATAAATATTATATTCTAGAAACTAACTAAACAAATACTAAAGGAATATTTTTCTGCCAGTATTACCCGAACACAGATAAAAACATAAACTGAAATCTAGTAAATTTTCTATTCTGGAAACTGAACTATCATTAGAGGAATACATTTTTTCTTTCAGTATCATTTGACCCAAGATAAAAGCATAAACTGAAAACTAACATGGTTATGCAATTGTCTGAAAACATAAAAACAACTGCATACTTGCTTTAACTCTAATCTGCATAAATGCACATCTGTTGTATACACGTTTTAACTTTAAAGAATTTAGATAACTGAAACACATTTAAACAAACATTGAAACAAACAAAAAAAAATAATCCTTACTTCTGACTTTGGTGGTCTTGTCTTTCTGTAGATACTTGACTTGTGTACCATAGCTCTTGCCAAGTTTAGGCCTTACTCTGCATTGTTCTAGTCACTGCTGAGGTATTGGAAGAGCTGCCTTAATGTTGAAGTGTTTTTGTCCCTTTTACACTTAGGCCTTCCTACCCCCCCCCCTCCCCATCTGCTGTGCAAGGCTTGGCTGATGTAATATTTTTCTTGACTGTATTTTAAAAGATGCATTCTGGAAAACCAAACTGGAAATTATTCAAATATTCAAAGCAGACAACGTCTCTTTTGTAGCAATATCTGCAAAACACAAAAAAGCAGAATCAGGTCCTTAAAATACTTGCAGCTTTAACAATTATAAACTGATAGCATTTCTTGTTGCACTGACTTTATTTACATTTTTCTGTGTGAAATAAACATATGCTGCTAATAAACTCTTGTAAGTCTGTAAGCAAACTGACAGAGTACTCTAGTGAAATAGACCTATGTTACTAATAAAGAAATTATCGCAAGTCTGTAGCTGAAGTGATAATGTACTATAGTGCAATGGAAAGGCTGTAACTTCATTATTAAATCAAATGGAAACCTCAGTGGCATTTATTTCCCTGTCATAACCTCAAATGAAACAAAAGTAGTAATCTAACACTGTATTGATATTTTAACATTTTTTGCATTTCTGTACCTTTATAAAATTAATCTTAACTGTTGAATTTTTTGCATTTACTCTGTGACTCTCAGGTCATAATTTACAAAAGAAGTTCTTCAGTGTGGACTTCTCTGCCCACTGCTTTACATGTAGCTGTTCCCTTAGCTGACATAACTTAACTCTTTCAGTACTACTAAATGCTGCAAGGATTTATCATTATTGTCTATAATTGTCTTGGATAAATAGTAAGAATGGTTACTACACAAAACTGGCATTAATAGTATTAAACTAATTTTTACCATACTGTTTTATGGCATACAGTACTATCTTTAATTCAGCTTGCTGAGGTGGTTTGTAATCTAATAACTCAGTTACATACATCCATGGCTCTGGTGTGCTTGGTAAACTGCAATGTCTGCATGAAATACATGCAATCTTGAACTGTTTACATATACACATTTATTACTAGAGTTGAACTGATCTGATCCTGGAACTTTACTTGTCTGTCCTAAAATTACATTGCATTATTTTCTGAACATGAGATTTAAACCTGTGGCTTTAATGACACATAATAGTTATGCTGCGCTCTTTTCTTGCATGGGATCTGACCTTTTGACTGCACTTTCAATTTTAAAATGTAACATTGACCTTAAATTCTACATTATGTAAACTTACAAAACATAATTTCATATTTGTAAATGCTTTTCTGTCTCTATATAATGATATTATTTATACACTGCAACACTTTACTTCCAAAATTCAAGTGCTAAACAAAACAGTAACACAAAAAAAATTAATTTGCCAGATATGTAACTGTAAACACTTTATTCTACGAATTTCCTTGACTGTCATTTCTGGTATGCCATACACACCATGTGCTTCCAGAATGGCAGTACTAACCTATAACTGTTACCTGTTTTTTTTTTCTTACTGGCCATTTCTAGTCTATATTTGCTTTTCTGAGAATAAGATACTGTTTCTGAAAATGTGGTAATTTGTCTGCCTACAGTTTAGCCATAACAACTGAATGGGAATTTACTTTATCTTTAACCCATGAATATACTTGTTACTGTTGTAACTAATTCTTTAAATTCTGCACATCATTTGCACAATCTACTGCATACAAATTCTTACAAGTGTCATCTGTGTGCACTACTGTACATTCTGTAACCTTTTTATTTTTCCATAAAACCTTGTTACTGAAGTCTAAAACAACATGTAACTCTGATGACATGTCCATACCTAGTATGCAACTGTTACACTCAGAACTGCTCACTGTTGTAACCTTTGACCCTTTAAATCCTGACATAACTGCATGCATGCCCTCTAGCAGAGGTCTATTTGTAACTGAAATTGATGTGTTTGTATTAATCAATACATTTTTCCATAATTTCTTTCAGGTAAAAATGAAATATTATTATTTCTCTCAACCTTAAACAATGACAGATAAATAATCTGGTTTGGTGCTGCACTGACACACCTTAATAGACAAGCTGAAAATCATTTTTTATAGGCCTAGAAGCAACAACACTCTCATGGGCTATGCTGTGCATTTCTTGTTTATTCTGCCCTGAAGTCTGTATATCATTTATGCTGGTGTTGATTATATCAAACTGATCAAAATCTGGACTCTGATCCCTCTTGGCTTATGAAAACAGTAACCTAGAATGTATTACATTCTGATCATCTGAATATGAAACAATGTGAACTTGAAACATTGCAAATGTCTGATTTGTGTTTAGTCTGGAAATCTGCATGTTGCGTACACTGACTGTGTTTAGGTTTGTTTGCAATACACTGACTTAACTTTGTATTTTGAATTACATGTGCTGTAGCATTTATAGTGATTTCTGAAGACTGTAAACAAGAATTTGTGTTATGTCTGAAACCATACTGATAGAAACAGAATCATTTTGCAAATCATGCAAAAGTCTGTCCATTGCCCTACTTATTGCAGTTTGCTTCTGTGATTTAACCTTTTTGCATATAGAAAGACTGAACATTTCTGAGCTAATAACATTGAAATTTAAATGAGCATTTCTGGAACACAGTCTTTTAGACAGCTGTACCCAATTTTTAACTTTAAACTACACATTTACTGGTGCCTTTACTATAGAAGTACTTGACACATTTACACTATTTACATTTACTGACATATTTAAACTTTTCTGAGATTTACTGTCTAACTTAGTTAAAAAATGCATTGTAATAAAAAATGAATGCTCAAATAAGGAAAATTGAAGTTGCTTTAAGAAGGTGGCCTGGCATTTTTCAGCTTTTTTAAACTCCCTCTTGTAAGGATTTCCTTAGATTTCTGACATCTCACTGGAAACTTGAAAGTCTGTTGACTGCTTTGGAGATGGTGAAGTTTTCTGATACATTGCTGTTAAATGAATAATGTCCTTTACATTTTGTACTCAATGTACTTTACATTCTGTTCTTAAGACTATTTTTGACAGAAGGTTATTTTCACTGTTTGCAAACTGTGCATGTCTGCTTTAATATGGTTGCATTTCTAGACCTATTCAAAAAGCATACTGTATTTTTAAAACAAAAACAACAACAATTTGCAACAAAATGACTTCAACAAAAAAAACCTGTAGTTACTTTAATGCTTCTGAAGACGTTCTGATGTAAAATAAAGAATGAAAGTGCTACAACAGATATTGCAAATGCTTTGGCTTGTGTTTGTGATTACGGATTTTTGGTTTAATACTGTATTTTTCTCTAACAAAATGCATTTAAATGAAATATGATCTTATATGTACCATGACTTAGGAAATGGGTCCATTCCCATCATGGTATTAGAAACTCAAAAGACTTGGTGAAATTAAACCAAGCAAAATCATTCTTTACAGATTTATGCTGCAAAGCCACATCTTTGACCTACATGTTGAAGCAGTTCAGTTCCTATCCTTACTTACTTACACACCACCCAAATTTGAAAATTAGAGCAATACTATAATAAAACAGCAGTGTTTGCAGCTACCTTTCAGGCAGAGCATACCACTGTATAGCCCTCACTCACCTCAAGTGGATGGAACTACCAAAGCCACTCAAGTGCTCACAGCTAAAAATAGTTCATAAGATACTCTATTATCCTAACAAACACCGATCCATATGCTGACCATTATCGACTTGCTTCATTCAAGTGAAAAACTGACTACCACATAAAAATCTAACAACTCATTTGGTGACTTTATTTATTCTAGTTATATTTCAAAATGCCAAAATAGCATTCCTGCTTCTTTTGGACAGAACCTCAAATCCAGCAACTTCAAGGCATGCCTAAAATCATTCTTGTTTGATTACTGGTTCTTTTCTTGTCAGACCTTCCCAGGTTAACCTAGATCCTACATTACTATCCCACTACACACTAAACCAGTCACTTTACTTTATTCATCTCTACAAGAAGGTCTTCTTGCATGTAATGTATATTCTAAAAATCTACACTGCCTGTGACCTACCCTTATGTAGGCCCCTGCTACATTATTACAGTCACTGTCTCTTATATTTACTCTTCCCAGTCTACTTTCTAACCTCCCTACCCAGAACTATTTTACTATTCTTATAATAACTTCTTATTTTTTCCTTCTGTCTGCAATTAAGCAACCTCAGAAGAAGTCATGTGTGTCACTATACACTGTAATATTTTGATGCCTCAGTTTTCACTTAATAACTTTGAACATTCACTTCTACTTGTTATGCTAAGACTGTAACTTTGCTTTATAATTCATGTTTTTTCTTGTTTATCATGTATTATGGTATTCTACTCTTATGCTTTGAATTCTGTGCTTTTGGAGCTTTTCTGCCTGTGGCTGTGCTCAAAAGCGGTCATTATAATCTAGTCAGACTTTTCTGATAAACAAATGTAAATAAATAAATGCATACATATGTGCATAAATAAATAAATAGATTAGAGCAATCTAGGTATGATCTTTAAATCTGCTGCTTGCAATATCATGGATGGTGAAATGGCTGACCATCTTCCTACTTTTGCTTTTGGTGCCAAATCAAGAGCTATAAAGAAAATTCTGCTTTAGAAAAAAAAAAAAAAAAAAAAAAAAAACTTCAGTAGTGACCTACACTGCATATCTCCTGTGAAGCAACTAACTACTGCTTGATGAGGTAGTGTAAAGTGCCAGGAGCTGTTTCCTCAGATGTAGAAAGGTTGGGAGTTGTATATTTCATTAAATGTGCAGAACCTACAACTATCTTCTCTTTAGCAGAATATAACTGCTTACTTTTTATTCATAGTTCTTTTTACCAAGAGTTGTAATATCTCATCTTAGAAGAGAACTCTGTGTGTGTGTTCTAGCAGATTTTTAAATAAGAGGAATTTTTGGTTTGGATGTGAAATTATGCTAACTATCAAAGAGTACTGAAATAAGGCTGCTGGGGCTGTTCTCACCTTTCTGTTTGGGACTGATATTTGCATCTGGGCAACATATAATTTGCAGAAGAACTTGAAACAAGTTTTATGAACTGTCTTCCACATTCCAGAAACCTGAAGAAACAAAGCATTTGTACAGGACTGCAGAAGGCAAAGGTAATCTGATTTCCCAGATGTTAATCTCTGATAATCTGTTTATGTTTCATCTGCAGCCACTTGATATTTAGTGACACATTGGTAGGGACAGTATTCTACTGAAAGTACTGGAAACAACCTATTTTGTTCCAGTTCAAATAATTCTCTCAGCTGCTAAGATATTTTATTTATTTCTTCCCTCTGCAATTAATGAAATGGCTTGGGTCTTTCCATTGTCTTTTTCTTAGTTTTTGCTTGATTATTCTCTTAGCGAAGTGCTTTATTCATTCATTTATATACAATACATATGTTTGATGTCTTACTTGGGCAACCTCTTAGCAACTTATAAATGTTGACATCCTCTTTATTCAAAGTGGAACTATTTGGCTATAAGCTACTATACTTTAAAACATTGGTCAACTCATTGGAAGGTTGTTAGTGACTGAGACCTTGGCACTAGACTAGTCTAGTTGCTGGCAGTGGATACTATAAATACAGGAAAGCTGTACTGTCACTAGTGAGTTATCAGTAGACCTTCCTTAGAAATATCTTGTGTGTGTACACACAAGTGTGTGTGTGTACATTTGTATGAAAATGTGTGTGTGTGTGTGTGTGTGTGTGTGTGTGTGTGTGTGTGTGTGTGTGTGCGCATGTGTGTGTGTGTGTGTGTGTGTGTGTGTGTGTGTGTGTGTGTGTGTGTGTGTGTGTGCGTGTGTGGGTCTATTATAAAAATGTATGGTTACATCTCAGTTAGTGTTAGTAAGACTGCACTAAAAAGTATTGGGCTCACATAGAGGCGGATGAATCCTGGTGAGGCAGTGATTATAAGTTTGTTTTGTAGCAGTAGAGTGTAATGTTTATTTGAATGGCAGAGAGTGAATTTGCTGTAAACTCTTAAGGCAAGTAACCATCCTTTTATATATAATTAGTGGCAGTGGTACAGATTTAAGCTTCATAAGCCCTACACATTTGATATCATTTGGTGTCAGTTGTGATGTGTATATATATATATATATATATATATATATATATATATATATATATATATTATAAACTGGACTTTTACTGCCTGTAAATTGTTTTATCATCAAGAAGTGTCTGCACACTTGCAACCATAAGGTAATAGAGCAGTGTCCACTGTACTACATTCCTTTTTTATTATTTTTGTAGCAGCACAGACTAGATGAGCACTAAATACATTTCTCAAAATGTTAGTGGTACAACTTGTTAGAGATTGTTAATTAAAAGTACTTCCATATACTGGTCTGAAAAAAGGGTGACTTAATAACTGCCCTGTATACAAAGTTCAGTAAACTGCATGTGGACACATCCTGGTAAAGACTTTGGTATGTTTTCCAAAAAGATCTTCAACTGCAGTGTGAATTAAAGACACTAATGCTGGAGTTGAAGTTGAGGAGCATTGAAACAGCAGAGAGAATAAAGGAGCTTCATAGAGAAAGTAAGTGAGAGCTTAAACAGCCGACAGCTGTAGAGAAGGAGGTAAACTAACAAAAATACATGAAAAGAGAGTGTAAGTAAGAGAGGGAGTGAAGGTAGCATCAGCAGGAATGAAGTGGCCATGTTACAAGAGAGCAAAGGAGTGACTGCATGAGAAAAACGTCATGTCCCTTCACCAAGTGTATATGACTACAAAGGTGAAAACTCTACCCTAGGTCCCCAAGGTCAGTACTAATTTATGTTCTTAGTATAAAGAAGTAGATGGATTTGGTATTTCTATACGGGCCTTAACACTAAGTTAATGTAGTCTGTGGCAGTGTATACTGTAAACAAAGGATAGCAGAATTGTCACTGACTATAGTGTATATGGAAAGAGAAGGCCTGATGAAAAACGTAAAGCTGGGGAAGGGTAGGCAGTGGAGGCACAAGCAAACATAGAACAGTGCAGACAGGTGGATGTGCATATACTAGAAGGAGGAGACATACATTAGACAGGGACAAATGGACAAATTGTGATTGTGAGTAGTGGAAAATGCAGAAAGGGTGGATTGTGGTACAACAGGACAGAGTACATATGGCTAAAGAAAACTGGGTTCAGACAATATGCTGACTGTTGGCAGGCCCAGATGGATGTCAATTAACCCTGTCAGGTAGATGAGACAGGTTAGGCTGGCAAGTGGCAGGTGCTGCACCTTCCTATGGTGGCCTGATGTCAGGGATATCACAGATGAGTGCATATACTATGTTGTTCATTTGGAGAATGATAGTGTCTACCAGCATGCATTTGCACTGTTAACCTTTCTGCTTCATTGACTGCTGAACCTTAGCAGGTGAGTGATACAAGCTACCTGCCTAGGAGAAGTTGGAAACCCCTGACTAGGCACTGTCACCTTTCTCAAGCACCACAGCTGCAATCACAGGGTCAGGGTTGACAATAGCTGACAGTTCTGTGGTTGGTGGTATCATCATGACATGCAGAAGGGAGACACAATGAGTAGGGTGACAGGAGTGAAAATTATCTACTGTTGGTACAATTAATATAGTACAGATGAGCAGACAATACACAAACTAGCCCCACTGTGTTACATATAGCAGCTGTCTCCTTTGGCAGACAAACATTTTTGATCTTTTACTTTGCACATGCTGAAAGGCAAAAGGACAAAACAGAGTTCACACATGAACAGATGAGATACAGAGAGCAGTGCAAAATTACACTACCATATGTATATGCATGATAGTAAAAGCCTGTAAATGTATCTGAAGATCCATAACTAAACCACAGACCAATACATAAATTCAAGATGGCAGAAACCTGACTTGACACCCACAGCCTCACAAATGAGCTACCATGTATTACCCCACACTATGCAGCAGTACCACAAATCATAGAACAACAAAAGGCACAGCACAGATGCAGTACTTCACATTAGCCCAAATGATATGTCCTCATATCTGTCTGAGAGAATAGCCTTTATTAGGAATACTGCTCTGAATTACTGTAAAGAAAAAAAAATTATAGTTTGAAAAAGAGGGTCTATATGATATCCTCAAAAGCTGTAAGCCGTGAACGCTATTTACAGTGGAAGTGCCATGCAGCAAACTGTAAATAGTGAGATCGCACTACAGTGAAGATCAGAAAATTTGCCCTTTCCTCACTGTAGTGCGATCTGAGAGATGGTATATATAATTAGAGGGGGGGTGTGGAGGGCACATCCCCCCACAATAGCAAATTCAATGTATGGCATTTTTGATGTAAATTGCCTTCGCTGTTTACAGCTTTTGAGGATATAATATTGACCCTGAAAAAGAGTATCAATGTCAAGTGCTTACTATACCGTTGGTGCATTCCTGCCCAAACTCTGCTTTCCTCTGCTTGAGATCGTTAGGGTGACAGTACTGCAGGTCAGCATACTGTTGCATGCCTGCATTGCCCAGCGATTTCAAGAATGTAAGTGGCCATAGTCAGAGCTTCAAGCATATTGAATCAGGCATACACTTTATGAAATGCACCCATATAGGCTTCTAGCAGACACTCCCTGAATTGGTTATTTTAGGAAAAGAAACATGATCTTGCTCTTCTTAGCACACCAGATGTGCACTTTCAGTGGGGCTTCCATATTGACAGCCATTACCATGAATAGGTGGTGTCTGTGATGCATGCTGGAAACATGATTACTGCATCACAAGCAGCACAACCTGGTGCCATTATAAAGTGTAACACTTTTATATATTCAGGCAGCACACTTATGCTCTTAAGCATGACATATTGGCAGCATGTGCTGCAGCCTAACTGCACATAACGTTGTCAAAGTGCTTTGCCAAAATATAATGATTCACAGACATACCTGGAATCCAACCTCCTTTGAACACATCTCACAAAAATTACTATATACTTGTAGCCTAAGCAGATGTGCTGGCATTCTGAATACCAAATCTACACACCAAAAAAGGTGTAGAAGCAGCGCCTCAGATGCAGCAGTACAAAACAAATTTCTGGCAGCAGAATGGCATACTTTAAGGAATATACAACACTGAGGGAGTGCAGAGTGTTCTGCAGTACTGCAGTAAAATGGATTTCTCAGGTGTATTGATTCTTACACACCTTCCTGTATGTAATTCATGTATAACTTTATAACCATGTTTGAAATCTTGTTTGTTTCATACCCTGTAATGTATTTTCCATATATAACTGTAATTGTTAAGTGAAGCTTTCCTTCCCAGTATTCTGCTGAAAAAAGGATTATTAGTCCACTTAGACCATCAGAGTTAACAAATGTAAATAAATAAACAAATACCTACAACTATTTCAGCACTGTTTTCCTCACTGCTCGGTAATGTTAGCAGGCACTATGAATCACAAAATACCCACACTTGACTACTTCTCATTCAACAGCATGCCTTGTACTAGCCAAACTGACTATAAATACTAAGCATTATCAGTGTTTATATTTTTTTTGTGTTCTTCCAGACTTCTAAAGTTCAGAAAATGCAGCTTGCTATTTTATAATAAGTCTTTAATTTTACCTTTTCCATAGCCTTTATGATTCTTGGTTATTTATTTAATATCTGTTTCTCTGGTATTTCTGCAGTGTTCTTCTCATCTATAATTGTACTTTCTGTGATAAACTTTTATCAAGTTAATCCTTGATCTGTATACCTAATCCGTATATAGTTTGTATCAGGTTATTCGTTTTATTCTTTTTTCATAGTTTATTGAATTGTATGCATTTTATATTTAAGTCTGCTTAAAACAATTTTGTGTGTGTGTGTGTGTGTGTGTGTGTGTGTGTGTGTGTGTGTGTGTGTATATATATATATATATATATATATATATACATATCCATCTATATATAATATCGATATCAAGCTGCATCTCTTAACTGTGTATTGACATAAATATCAATGCAGTTTTATATATACATATATAAATAATCCAAAGTGAAAAGCAGAAAACAAAAACACAGCAACACTGAAAAACTATACAAATGAGTAGCACCTAAAAGATTATCTGAGTGAAGCTGCAACCTAGTACTGATTTCTTGTTGTGTGCCTTCAATAACATATAATTTCTAGAAGTTTTCAGTGTTGGTGTATTCTGTTTTTTTTTTGTTTGGATTTCATTGCTGGTTAACACAATGCTGTTTCGAGCTCTCTATGCACTTGTTTGGGATTTTATACATGTACACAGATATAGACAGATGCATATATAGCAATATGGTCACAACAGGCATGCCAGCCACATGAACTGCACTCACACCATTGTCATATGCAAAACAGTAAAGCAGAGTGGCTGACAGATACACTGTTACTACTTATGATGCAGTGGGATATGATTAGCTGCATGGCAACAATTAATCTTTAAACTAGGTATTTACTTGCAGCACTTTTATAACTAAGCAAGTCCTTTGGGTTCCTAACTCAAGTGATATGATGGTATTCATCCTTAAAAGTGCTATTACATTGTTTCAGTCCATGCTGTTATTCCATTTGACTGTTACACTGTATACCTTAGAACATGGCTATGCTGTACTGATACCAGGGGCAAGAATTCAGAGCAGGTGGTGAGCACACTCTCCATTTTGGTATTATCTTCTGAATGGCTGTGATATGAAAAGTCCTAGCACCATTACTTATGGATGGTATTTAGTTTTGTTTGCACCTTACTCTGGCAGAAAAAGTCCACTTGGTGCAACATTGCTGCTTTAAACACAATATTTTTGTGAACTCCAGTCATTGTACACTGTAAGTAAGCAACAAGCGTGTGAGGACATACAGTTAATTATTAACATTAGTTACTCTGATTATTTATTTATTTATTTATTTCACATTTGTTAGTCCAACTGAGTTTGCAAACAAACCCATTTTCAGTGGAGACCCGAGGGGAAAAGCCCCAGCAAACATAAGTAAAGATAAAGTGACAACATACAACTATTAAATAACAATCACAACACAAAATAATTGTAAAAAGAAAAGGTTATTAGCTATTTGCATTGCGTTGATAGTAAGCAACTAATTTTCAGTGGAGACCCAAGGGGAAAGAGCCCTAGCAAAAATAGGCAAAGATAAACATACAGGACAAAAACTATAAAATTAACAATGCAAGTATGAAATTAATTACAAAAAGAGAAAAACAAAGGAGGAAAAAATTATGAACATTAAGGGCTGCACTAATAGATGTGGTCTAAAATTTATTACATATGAGAGTAAAAACAAAAAGATTAATAAACTAGTGCTTAATCAATGTGAATAGAGAAGAGCAGGTTTCAGCATCACAATCCAATTATAAATGCTTAAAATACTGGCTTCATCAGCAAGTGACAGACTATAAAGTATTGTAAGGTTTGAACAATCTGAAAAGGAATACTTGAAATATGAACTGCTATAAACACTATATTTTTGTCATCCTCCATTGCAAAATAACCTGTCTTTGCACGCATATCTGAAAATATTATAATTAAGTTTCTTATTTTAAAAGAGTGTTTAAACTGTTATTGCAATCCATATGCTGTTACTCATTTGGGATTGCTCCCACATCACTATGTAATTTGTAACCTCAGGAAACAACACAGTGGTTATATTCTTCATATCAAAGCATATGCACTACACTGATTTGGACCGTGTCCAAAACTGCAAAAGTTATTAGGAAACAAAATATATAAATACAGCTCTTTTCCAGTGAATCAGAAAGGTATGCTGAACATGAACTGTGCATTGTAGAGTCGTGGAGACAGTCAGTACTTCTGCAACAGGCACATTTTTATTTTGGCTTATAAAATGTGTGTTTATTTTAGGTGTTAGCAAAGGAAGAATAAAATCAGCTTAGGCTATTATAAATAAATGTTAACCTTGTCATTTATTTTACATAAAGAATTCACAAAGCAGTTTGAATTTGAACATTTATCAGTTTTTCCTTGGAGGAAATAATTTTCACGCTATAGCTATATTACAATGCTACCGAAAACTCTAACTGATCTGGAACCACGTGTATCTGTAATACGTCCAGCACTGATTCTTTACTTCTGTGCCGTTGTCACGCAGCAGAAAGGATGCGATCTGATCAGGGAGAAGAGTAACGGTTACACACAAGAAGGTGATGTCATCATCGGAGGGATCTTTCCAGTCCTATTTACAAGAACATCGTCTGTTATTTCATTCAAGGAACAACCCAAGTCTTCTTATTGTGAAATGTAAGATATTTTAAAGTATGGCCAACTCTGTCATGAATCTCAGCCAAATTACCACTTTAGTAGTCATTACTTTCAAGTATATTTTCACTGCATTTACTGATTAATCTGACAATCAGCTTAGATTTGATTTGTTTGTATCCTTTATGTTTTGCTAATTTACTTTTGACAAGGTATAGCTTTGAAGTGATTTATTTTTCTGTTGTGGCTTTGACAAATTGCAAGAAGATATCTTTTATACTTTCTGATGTTGCTGTAGAATTTTATTTATCCTTTACTGACTGAATTATTTCCACTAGGCTAGTGGCCTCTTTTCAGGGGAGAACCAACATGGTATTTTATACATATAAGGGAAATTTGGGCTGGGCATCAGGGAACTTCCATATTTTTTTTTTAAATAGGTGCCACAAGACGTTTTACATATCACCAGCTGAAGCAGGTTTAACTTCTCATTTAAAGAATGACATACACAGGACTACATCATCATCCTTAAAGTGCACTGCAGTATCAGGAATTTATCTACCTAGAATAAGAATTGAACCAAGAACATTCTGTACCAAAGGCGAGTGTGCTACCTGCTGCACCACTGACACTGACGAGATGTTTAGAGAAATGACTGTTCCTTAAGTATTTGCTATTGGACTAGAGCCTAGTGAAGTGCAATGAAACCATATTTGCTTACTTATTAAATGCAACTAATGTTCCATAAACTAAAATAAAGGACATATTTCATATTAGTGATAACACTGGGTTTACTACTGAAATGTCGAATGGCACTACATCGACTGTACTATAGTCGAACACGGAAGTTCGAAAATAGTAATGTTGACGACAAAAAAACAATCTAGGACTGTGTTTTAACATGGGTCGAGGTAGGGGAGATGTTTGTAGTTCTGAATAATACTGACCACCTACCTCAACCCATGTTAAAACCATTCCTAGATTGTTTTTTTGACGTCGACATTACTATTTTCGAACTTCCATGTTCGACTATAGTACAGTCGAAGTAGTGCCGTTCGACATTTTAATAGTAAACCATAACACTGAGTTCATATTTTTAAAAAATGTTTTTGAGCTTTTTCCCTTTGAAAGGATACTTGCTGAACAGGACCCACCCCTTCCTGAAATAAATGACTAAATAAACAAATACATACATACAAACATATATACACAAAATCATAATCAAGTAAATGTGGTAACACAAAACTACATAGTATCTGATTTTAAAACTCTTTGTTTTAGTAAGGAAATGCTATAGTGCAAGGTCACAAGCATGAGTTAAGCCCTTACACAATACACTTACTTATCATTAGGTACCCCTCTTCACATTTTTGGTTAAGGGGGGAATATTTACTGTGTTTGTTAACCAGGAGGGTGGACTGGCCTATTACCCTTTTCAGGAAGATTCAGTAAATAATAAACTAAAAAAATGTAGTGCTGTAGATACTTAATGAGTAAGAAGTCACTCTTCCTATTTGATAAGCAGAATATCACAGCAATGTCTCCAGGAAACGCTGGTAGCAACAACAATAACTAAAAGTAAAATGTAACATTTCAGTGTAACCTGTGTACTGTCTCAATGCAAATTTAGGTAAAACAGTGAGATTCATTACTATTTAAATAAGTAACATATAAAATATTAATGGGTTCATAGTTTCGCATATGTACACTAGGCTAATGACCACTAGGACCCATATAAGCCTAGCCATGCAACCCAACATTTGATTTATTTAGGGATGATATACTGACTGCCTCTGTCTATCAGAGACACAGGTGCCAGACCAGGGGTGAATTTCTGGTTACCCATCCATTGGTCCAAGTTGTGCTTAAATAAGAATAAGGAGGTACTCTTCACATGGATAAGGAACCTCTTTCAGAGAATGAGAATTCTCTGAGAAACATGTCTGTCTCTCCAACATGTCCTATTTATGTTACAAGTAAAATTTAGGTCTTTTAATGTAGTAGTTCTGATACTGTTTGTTTTGTGGATGTGCAGAAGGTTCCTCAAACCAGGATCCAGGGATGCCTTTTATGCCAGGCAAAAATCAGCTCTCAGAAGTTTGTCTGATACCGAGTAAAGAGATAGGGTTTTTCTATTTACTCTCTGTATTATTTTTGTAAAGAACCTTTGTGGATATTCCATTTGCTGCATGTGTCTGGCTGGATGCATACTGAAGGGGGCATTATACCCTGTGGTGGGTCTGATGAAGGCCGAGTACAGTGGTATGATGACCTCTGGACCTAGATGCCATGCCCTTGCTTATAAGTTGAGCAAAACACAAGGATTTTCTTACAGCCTGGGACACATGTAAGTCAAAGGCTAGGTTACTATCTATATGAATTCTCAGATCCCTGACTAATGAGTCAACTTTTAGAAGTGTTTTATTGATGATGTAGTTACCTGGGGTGGTAGACATCCCAAAAGGTACTATAATGCATTTCTTGATATTGAGTTTTAAGCCATGGCTTTGGCACCAAGCATTTTTCTCTGTTGGATCCTGAAGGATGTTCTCATCTTGGAGGGGGAGATTCAATGACTGTACCCAGTTTGTAGTCTTCTGAAAACTTGGTTAGCCAGAGGCCTTTGACATTGGTTTTAACATCCAAGAAGTAGATGTCAAGTAGGGGTGGCCATTGAAAAATCAAGTTAGCCAAAAGGAAGCTTATTTGGCAAATGAGATTTAATGCTGCACTTCCACCAAAGTTGAACACCCATGTTTCTATTATGCCTGTTCTACAAATTAAAGCAAATAATTTCTAGATTATAAACCAAATTCAGTTATGGTTTATGGATGCTTAACAGCATGCTGTACATAGTTTATTAATACACATTATGTATTATAATTAAATGGGAGAAATAATTTTTTCACAAACATTTCTAATTTTGGCATATAATTTCTTGGATTAAATATTTTTTTGGTATACATTACTTCAAGTTTTAGTGTTTATACATTGAAATTAGTGCTTGATTTGAAAGTTTGTTTTTATTGATTATGCTAATGTTTATGGTATTATGTATAAAATGGGTGCTTTTAGATGACCGGCTCTCTAAATATTTTTGGAGTATTTAATTAAATCAGCTGACATTTTTTGAATGGAGTATATAATAAATTTAATTGTTTTTATCAATGGCTATGATGAAGTCCTGGATGGATAGCAGGACAAAAGTATTAAACTATTTATGTTGCTGTTGTTGAATGTGGTTATGAGTTTTTTTTTATAAACTATTTTATTTATCTACTCTTGTGGTCTTTTATATTGATTGTCTGGACTATAGAAGATTTCCTATAATATACACTACATCAGCATTTTGGAATTATTAACTTTAATAGTCACACAATACTGAATTCTACTAAATATCCACGGTGGTGGTGCTGCGGTAGCGTTTTCGCCTCACAGTAAGACGCTGCCTGGTTTGACTCTCAGTTAGAGCATCTTCTGTGTGGAGACATGTGTGAATGGGTGTACCTTCGTTGAAGGTTGTGTGTCAGGGCTGGCAACTCGGTATGTAAAAATCAACTGCCAATCATTAGCGGACCAGAGTTCCGCTGTGGTGACCTCTAACCGGGAAAAGCCGAAAGTCACAACAACAACAACTGAATTCTACTAAATCTGTAGGTATGGCCACCTGCTCTGAGCTTGTCGATACAGAAAGTATTTGGTCTATATAGCTTCTTGACAAAGTATGGTCTTATGGACCTCTCCTGAGAAAGTTTGCTTTCTATGTGTTTGCTACTGCTAACCCATACAAATGTGCAAAATGTATATCTGCAAACCCCCCCCCCCCGAAAACTAACTAATATGCCCTCTGGCCAACAAAATGACTATACTACAAGTGTTTTTGTCTATTTTTCAACTCAGATAGATCAGGCAAACACCTCATGTCACAAGATAAATAAACCCAGTCCTCCTAGTGTAAAGACACAGTAGAAGAGACCCACAAGTGCAATGCTATCACAAATCAATTAAACAGCTAGCTGGAAATCCCTCACTGAATGCAATTTCAAGAAGTTCTTATAGCAGTAACAGGGACAGGAAGAACAATAAAATTCAGTGAAATGTTCACATAACAGCAGGAAACAGTAGCTATTACTCAAAATAACTTAACCAAGTGCAATTTATCAATCAAAGGTGCTTAACCTTGCATGGATTGCACTGGATACAAGTAGAACACTTCTTGAATGCAGGCTAGGACTCCAAGCTTTACTGAGCTTCAGAAAAGTGAGCAGGAGACAATATGTATTTGCACAACAGCAATACTGGTTTGCCTTGTGGGCACTCAGTATCACGGATCTATGGAAAACATGGGTGGGAAGAGTATATAAATAGATTATACATCAGACAATAGCAACGAAAGAGAGGAGGTAGGGACTTTGGAAATCAGATTACCATAAGTGTTGGTGGTCAGAGACACAGCCTTATAAAACCACCACAACAAAATGGTGGGAGGGTTGGGAACATTTTTCAAGGCATATGCAGATTAGCTAGAGGGTATCCAATCAAAAAAGGGAATATTGGAATTCTTTCAGAAACTTTAGCTTAATGTGTTAGTGGGGGATGGGGCAGACACAGAATGAAACTTTAAGCAGGTAATGATAAGCAGAGCATAAAATCACTGAAGCACAAACTGAGGCAGAGACAGTCCTCTCACTATTTAACTTCCACTACAGCTTAAGGCACCAGACTATGCAGATGTTTACCATTAACACTATTTATGGAAAAGATGCAGTAATAAATGACTGAGGCTCAGCATTGTAGTAGTGCATAGTCCTGCCACAACTGTGAATTAAACTAGAAAACTATAGCACAGCAGGGTTTAAAATACAAAGTGGATAGCTTTTACAAGTAATTCTACTTGTGGAAATAAAAGTGCAGAATAATGCAGAAACACAACCTTCATACAACTTCTAATTAAAATAGTTGACTAAGGTCCTAGAATAAACTAAAAAATGCAAACTGATAACTTTTTTTGGTTAAAACATGTAACAGAGCAGAAAAGTCCAAAGATGTATCACCACATGGGTCACTATAAGTGCAACTCAAATATTTAAGCAAAACTGAAATATTTAAAGTAATTTAATTCTCTTTTTTTTAATGAAAAGCTAGTTACTCACAGTTCACCCTTCTCCAAGTCTTGGTCATTCTTGTCAAACTGAATTGTATTGTTAACAGAACTCTACACTAATTCAATCCACTTAACAGGATCTTGAGGAGTGCAAATAATATGCATTTCTACTCACAGATGATTTTGAGGTTAGCAGAGGAAAAGCATAAATCTGTCTTGATAATCTCTAGCATGCATTGATGAATGGTCATCTCTCCTGCCTTGTCAGGATTGAAATATTAAGGAAAGCAAACTAAAGTCTGGCACTAGTACAAGTAGTTTTTTCAAAGTAGTAGTCATATTTTATGCATCCAATTTACTTATTTTTGATCACAAAACATACCACAGTATTTAATACTTTTCCACCCTTTCTTTGATTCATAAACAGTCTGCCAAGGAGTGTTAAAATAATAAAAACATATGCTCTTAATGCCTTTATTAGTATCAACATCTGTTAAGATACCAGTGTAAATGTCATTTGCAAGTAACTTCAATAAGAATGTTAACATTTTCTTAGGCTTTATGTCATAACTGAAACTAACATTAGCTGTTGTTCTGTTTGACAGACTAAATATTCATATGTTTGACACAAGAAAGGTACTATTCTGTATTCTTAGCATGTAACAGGATCAGTTCAGTCTGTACTCCATGGTTACTCTTTAGGACTCAGAATCACAGATTCTGCAAAGCCTGCAAACCCAGTAGCATGTATTTATTATAAAAAAATATTGTAATGCTGAAGTGTCAATAGTTGAATGATCTATAGTTATTTTCAAAAAAAACTCTAGAAAGAAACTTAAAAGAAGGATACAGCTGAAAGGATACATAAATGTTAGTTACTTAAAGCTTGCTAAGCATTTACATTTTATTGTTGCTATTTATCAAAGCAACATGGATTTATTAAAATAACAAGAAAATACTAAATGTGTAAGATGTACCGGGTTTACCCTAGTTATA
Organism: Protopterus annectens; assembly: GCF_019279795.1. Taxonomy (NCBI): domain Eukaryota; kingdom Metazoa; phylum Chordata; order Ceratodontiformes; family Protopteridae; genus Protopterus; species Protopterus annectens. Next base: position 1,254,768,797 of record NC_056727.1, read on the forward strand.
AATAATTAAGAATAAAGGAAATGTTTTAAACCAAAGTAGTATGCTAATGAAGGAGTCATATTTTATCCGAAACACTGTATTTAAGACAAATAAAATGATGGATTTTGTCAGATAGCTAAATTCAGCCAAAGAAATCTCTCAGCCTGTATATACAGAATATTAAATAGTTTCAGAAATGGTAAACAAGATGTAGTCTCACATTACAGGTAGTGTATTTCAAACATTTATGAAGTTGAGAATCAGCATTGTTTTAGACCCCCTTCTGTTTGTGGCAAGATAGTCGATCAATGCTCAGAATGTTGAACTTAAAAGATTGCTGATATCTTGTCATGGCAGTCAGACTTATAGAAAAGTGAGAAGACATTCCCAGTAATGACCATCCTTTGTGCCACTGTACACTTGTATTGTCCACTCTCAAATATATAGGTAGCAAATGCAGAATAACTCTATAAACAGTTTAATATGAGTATAACTTGTATTTTTGTTTTTTGCTTAAATATTTATTTTTGAAATATAAAAACATATTAAAAAAAAACAAAACATCAAATTTACATGAACAGAACTATTTACAATATATACAATGCATATCTAAAGATAAATTAAAACATAGCCTTCTATAACAAGAAAATTATCTTCTTAATAGTACAATAGCAAAGATCTAGTTGGAAAATTAGAGTATAGTTATGAAAGCTTGTTTTATCAATATGGTAAGCTTTTGTTAGGTACTATCACTACAGTTTATTAGAAACCTAACATCAGGTGCTTGTAATATGCTTCTGTATTCATTCATGTATTTATTTATTTATTTATACTTTGTTAACTGGGTAAATGAGGTGGTCAAGGGACCCTTTTTAAGCATGACCTCGGTCACAATGGCAAAGACAATAACAAGAAAGAAATGATGTTATGAATACAAAGAAAAAAAATATTCTGCAATTAAGACATTTGGCAAAGATTACGCATATAATACAGAACTAAGGTGGGACAGTGAATAATTAAAACATTAAACAACATTTGCAAGAAGGCATACATTGGTAATGCTTAAATATACAATGCCAACTTCATTATAAATACAGAATTGTATGTAAGCATATTGCACAGCTCATAGCATTGTAAGATGCTTCTATAGTGTAACGTATTTGGCATCAGCTTGTGAATATTGCATGGTTGTCCAAGAAAAAAGTGAGTAATAATTATATTTGCATCATTCATTTTGTCCTAAGGTAGTATAGCACAAACTAAATCTGCACATCTGGTAATGAAACCGCTAATATAGTATAACAGAAAAAAACAGTGTACCCTTGTGTTACCCCATGTCACTGTAGCACCTGCGCTTAAAATGGTCTCTGAGTGTTTTCTCAAAAGTTAGTAGGTGGTCTGTGTTCTTAATATTCTCTGGGAGATTGTTTTCAACAAGTGGAATTATTTTCAACAAAACTCTTTTCACAGATAACAGGTGTGAATGGGGGTCTCTATAAATGAATACAATAATTATCTCTAAGAGTATAGAACTGATTCTAAACTGAAGCCAGCTGAGGAGTGATGAACAATAACCAAAATTTAGTATTTTGTGGATGAGTGCATTGGGCAGTAAAGTAGCTCTTAGCTGTAATAGGTAGCCAATTGGCTGAGTTGAGAGTAATGCAGGGGTTTTCTTGATTATTAGCTAGGTGTATGAATTTAAGCATTTTATTCTCATATGTTTGAGTGAAAGCAGTATTGTGTACAGAAAGAAGCACAGTTACAGGAAGGTAGTATTCCAATCTGGGAAGGAAAACATTTACAACAATGCCTCACCTAGCCTCAACAATCGGCAAGTTAGGTAGTTTGTATGTCGTTTCAAGCTGAGTTAATACCTTGTTGTCCTGAGCTTCTTTGTGTCAGCACAATGATAGGTTTTGTTCTAAGATTAGTCCTAGGCACTTCTGTTGAATGTTGATAGCAAGTGGTGTGCCCAGAGAGTCTATAATGCTGAAGTTAGGGATGTCACTTACTTTTTTGTAGGTGTTAAATAGCATCACTGATTTTGTGTGTGTATTGATAGACAACTTATTTTTATAAAGCCAATTCCATGTAGCTTCAAAATCCTTTTGAAGATCACTGTTCAGAATGGCTGACCTTCTGTTGGACTTGGTCAGAACAATGTCATCTGCATGTGTTACACAGGCAGATCCCAGGGTAGATTATTTATATACTGTGTCCCAGGACTAAGTCTTGTGGGATACTTGGTGTTATACTATTAGCCTGAGTTGCACTGTAAGATCCTGTCACTTGGAAAGGTTTGTGTTCAAGATAGTTCTCAAACTATTGTACCACTTCCACAGAGAAACTGGTGTCTAACAGTTTATGCAGCAATATAATGGGGTCAACAGTTTCAAAAGCCCTCTTAATATCTAAAAAGATGGTTCCTGTAACTTTACCTTGCTTTGTGTTACAAAGATGTGGTCTATCAAATATATAGTTATTAGAGTACTAAAATTAGGCCAGAAGCCATGTTGCTTATCTGTGAGGATGCAATATTTTAGTAATAACTATACAGCTACAGCAGAGGTGTGTTTTTCAGTGTACCCAACAAGATCTTCTCAGCTGTCTACAAAAACATGTCTGTGGTACTTTGCCCTAATAGTACTTCTGACACTGGCTTTTTGTTAAGAGTGCATATTTCGGTTTTTGTGTTAGAGTCAGATAGATGTACAAGAATAGGTGCAAAATAACTGCTGTGTGACTTTTGTGACTAAATATCAATGATCTTTAGGAACACTGAAGCACAGCAACAGGTACAGAGACAGGGAATGGATGACGTGTGTGTGTGTGTGTGTGTGTGTGTGTGTGTGTGTGTGTGTGTGTGTGTGCGCATGTGCGTGTGTGTGCGTGTGCATGTTTGCGCGCATGTGTGCGTGTGTACGCGTGCGTGCACGTGCGTGTGCACACGTGCGTGTGCATGAGCGCACATGCGCATGTGTGCACGCGTGCATGTGTGTGCATGTGCGTGTGCGTGTGCGTGTGTGTGTGTGTGTGTGTGTGTGTGTGTGTGTGAGTGACACATTTTAAATCCACTTCTATTCAGTATTATGTGTTCTTGTGTTGATAGTATGGGTTGATTCTCATTAGGCAGCTGCTTGAAGAATTCTTGACTCTGCTGAAATCACACTGGAATGATCACTGAAAGCTTTAAGAAACTCAAAAGTAAAAAAAAAAAGCTACATTTTTGCAGGGATAGGGTAAACTCCCCAATCCCCATTGTACTGTGATCTACATAGAAATCTTTCAACCTTTTCTCACTGTAGTAAGATGTCAGAGTTGAAATATAGAATTTTCAGGGGGTGCAGATGCAGGGGGGCTTGCATCCTACAAAAATGCAAATGTGTCTTTTTAATTTAGTTTTCAGAAACCCAGTCATACATTCTTGACTATATTAATTTCAAGTTTTTCGAGTTTACTGAAACTCGATGATATAATATAAATCTGTTGATGGTCAACACAATACTGCTGATTTTCATTTTTTTGTAAATTATATCATTCTGGAGAAAATTGCAAATATATGAGGTAGGTTTCCAGTACAGGGATTTTGAGAAAACCTAAAGGAAACAACTCATTTGCTACCAAGATATCACAAATCAAGAGAATTAATTACATGCCTGCTTCTCAAGACTGAATGTTAACATGACTTATGGTTCACAGATTCATAGGTTCATAGGTGTTTACTAGGCTAATGACCACAAGGGCCTTTTTAAGTCTAGCCATGCATCCAAAATCTCTGACAAATTCTGGTACTCTTGCTAAGTGTAAGCAGGGGCTTAGGAGATGAAACATTTACAAGCAGGGGCCTGGGAGATGAACCATTTAAGGCTGCCTGTGTCCATTAGAGACATAAGTGCCAAGCAAGGGATGAACTTCCTGTTCCCCATCCAATTGTCCAAGTTACATTTGAATTGGGTTTGGAAGAAACTCAGCTTCACTTGGATATGGAGCCTGTTCAAGAAAATGGGTAGTCTCCTGGGTACATTCATGTGTCTCTAGCAGGTCCTAGTTATAGCTCAGGCAAGGTTTAAGTATTTAGAACAGGTAATTCTGGTGCTGTTTGTTTTGCAGATATAGGTTCATAGATTCATGAACTTTTGACCTTAACTGATTTTCTTATATATCAATGCTGTTCATCACGTTAACATAAATACAAGTATATTTCTGTGGCCATCAGCAGAATTGGTAGCCCGGAAACCATATTGAGAAGCATGAACAGATTCATTAAACAAACAGGTATGTTTATGGGCAAACTTGTTAAACGTGCTTGCATGGCTAGCACAAGGAACTACATAAGGCAAATAATACATGTTGTACACAAGCAGGTAAAATCTACTGAGTGTACTGTACACATAAAAGTAACATATGAATACAAAAGTATGCTAGAGGGGATGTGAAATGGCAAGGGAAACAGCAATACATGGATTACCAGACAGGAAAACTACACTGAGGACAATGTGCATAGAAATCAAATATATATATATATATATATATATATATATATATATATATATATATATAAATATGTAAGAGGGGAGGCTAAATGTTCCAAGTCTAGTACGATACTTGATGTTAAGGTGTTTTTGTCACAAAGGCAACTTTACAATAAGAACATTTCACAGTACATATTTCAGAATAAATAATGGATATCACTATTCTTGAGCAAATGTAGGTAAATAAAATCAGACATGATATAGTATGTGACAGTTACACAAGATCACATTGTAACAGAGGGGAATTACATGACATATGAATGTCACTCACATGCTGAGCTGAGATGACAGCTTGCAAGGACAGTACACACAAAATGGGATATCTACATGAGTGCATTATATCCACAACAAGTAGGGAAATAGGCATGGCTTAGAAGCCACAATCACTTTTTTGCAAAGATTTAACCCATGCCATCAATGTAAAAATTGACCTGTGCATTAACTATGTTTGCCACAGAAAGAAGCTTAACACAAGTATGTGGAGGATCACCCTTGAAGGGAATTATATACCTCAATATTATAATTGTTATGCATCCCATATGTAGGTGTGAGTGGTGTTAGAAATGTAGGAACAGAGTGTGACATACATTATAGCCTTGTGTAAGGCACCTTTGCCTGGGGAAAGATATTGTGCCGACAGATAACAACAGATGTAGACTTTACACCATGATGCACTGTATTCCTCAGAGCTGTGTATTGTCAGTAACTGCCACAGGAGGTAGCAATGGGTATTCTGACTAATGAATGGCAATTAATGTGTGAATTAAGAAAGGATACTTGAGAATGAATGTCATACCAGCATGTCAGACTGATGGCAATTACATGCGTTTGCTCATCTGCACACACATGTGATCAGTCCTATATCAATGTTCTATGGTCAAGGACAGCTTCTTCTATGCATGTACACATAGCATCCAAGAACTGGAGCACACACATGTATGCCACAGTACTTAAGACATACACCAATGTAGTACTCTCAACATTACATTGGCAGAACAAATGTGTAATTTTAGGAAATATATAGCTACATTCACATTTTTGCATAACATCTCAAGAGATAACACTGATGTGATGTAATGTTTGTTGTTTGACATTGATATATTCACAAAAAATGAATCCTTATGCTAGAATTGAACATCAAGCTGTACAGCTTCTACAAATAACAGGACAGCTATTAATCACATTCACTACAGTGGAAAAGTTATCACAGAAGTTTAACTCCTCCTATGTGAAGTCATTCAATCAGCTGTACTTTATCTGGCCATAAATTTCATTTGCTAAAAGTTGATGGGTTAGGCCTCTGTCACTGTATACATACACAGTAAAATGGGGGTGTCTTTCATGTAGAACAGTTAAGGAAACAGATGCTTACAGTCACTCAGTGCTGGTTTGGAACACTTACCTAAGCACTGAGAAAAACAACACCATAGTGGGATTAATGAATGTGCCCTGGTATAAGTGCATCACCGATTGTGATATGTGTGGTTATGTGAAAACATTACATCATGATTACATCATGTGTATGAATCAAAGAATATGTGCCCCTGTAATTACTCAGAAAGAATCTTGCTGTATGTCAAACAACATTGCCTGATACTAGATATAACCAAACACACCTTTAGCCCCCTGCTGTTGTCACTGTGATGGTAGAACAACAATTGTGTCCAGTGTGGATATAATAACATATTGGAACACATGCCTTACTTACACAACAACAACAACAACATACATTACATTTTCTCATGCTCTCAATCCTGAGAATGTGTTTCATTACAACTGTGATGTAATGACAATCTATTCAAATGATAGCATCAGTCTTCAATACATCCTTTCCAAAGAAAATATACAATAAACTCTTGTAACAAGAAACAGCATCTACACCTAAATATAGCACATGTGGGTGACAACCCTGTTAACATGTACATTGACGATAAGCAGTGACATTAGGATTTTAACTATAACTATATATTTAATGTCACAGGCAAATGAAGGTTTGCTGAAACAGAAGGGAAGCTGCAGATTTATATGAGGACTGTGACATTGAACATTTCAATGGATGACATCACCAATGTGTATTTCCTCCATGTGTCTGCTAAAAAGTGGTTGCACAGCTCACTGTATAGATTTATCCCATATATATATATATATTTGCAACCTGTTCTGCACAGGAAGAGGAAGAAACCCACAACCACAGATGACAGTTACTCCTGTATTCAAAACTCCCTTCCTATCTAGCTATGCATCAGCATTGTGTTACTGAGAATATGATGTTGGGAGTAGGGTCTGACATTGATGTGGACACACCCTGCAGTGTAAAATTGATCCCAGGCAACTATTTGAATAAGGCCAGCAGTAATTAAGCTCATATTTACACAACTCCATACACACAAGTTGATTGTCATGAGATTAGAACCTTCTATCAAGCTAGCTATGCAATCTAAAGGACATAGTACATACTGCAAGTGTCACTACAGAAGAATGACTTGTGGCATGTAAAAGTGTTCCTTATACAAGATGACATTAGTGTGGTTTAGCAGAGAAGATGATGTTGCAAGAAGGATCTAAAACTGATGTGGACTTACTCTTCACTTAAAAATTAACTCCATGCTACTGTTGTATAGTCAAGAGCAGCAGTTCAGGTCATATGCGATTCATTCCATACACAAACAAGTCAACTGTCATGAGATTAGAAACCCCTATGTAGCTATGCAATATAAAGGACACGGTACTGAATGCAAGTGCCACTATAGAATTATGACTTATACAGCGTGAGAGTGCACTTTAGACAGGATGACATCAATTTAGTTTAGCAGAGAAGATGATGTTGTGAAAAGGGTCTGAAACTGATGTGGACTTACCCTGCAGTTCAAAATTAACTTCAGGCTACTACTGTATTGTGGACAGCAGTCATTCAGGTCATATCTGCACAATGACATACACATATATCTATTTGGCTGTATGGATTATATTGTGGTTTGGTGTCTGAGGTTCTTGGACTTTGTTTAGTGTTATATCTACACCATGCCACACACATACACACACACACACACACACACACACACACACACACACACACACACACACACACACACACACACACACACACATTAATTGGCATGAGATTAGAACCACCACTTATATAGCTATGCAGTTTAGAGGACATAGTATTTAATGCAAGTGTCACTGCTGAAGACTATCGTGCATTGTGCGAGAGTGCACTTTATACAATATGACATTAGTGTGGTTTAGCAGAGAAGATGATGTTGTAAGAAGGGTCTTTAATTGATGTGGACTCACCATTCAGTTTAAAATTAACTCCAGACTACTAATGTATTGTGAACAGCAGTAATTCAGGTCATATTTGCACAATCCCATGCATACACAAGTTGATTGCCATAAGATTAGAACTCCCTACCTATCTAGCTATGCAATCAAGAGGACACAGTACTTAAGGGAAGTGCCACTGCAGAAATCAGACTTTACAGTCTGACAATTCAGTGTAAATAGGATTAGTGTCTCATTCTGTGTCAGGGATGATATTGTGATTTTAAAATGTTTGTAGAAATCCAAATTTGTTGAGATGTAGTAAGGTCAATGTTATGTTCAATAATACATGCATACTGCTGACTTATGTCAGTTATGGTGTTATTAATGTGTACTGCAGAACTGAGGGTGACATGTACCTACCTATCTTGTGTATTTTAGACACACACACATGCTTGTGAAACACGGGAGGAACAATGAATCATTCATGGATCATCAGGTTATGGTGATGGTATGTAAAACTTAATGAATAGCACTGATACTAGCAAAGGCTGTGCCCATGTATGGGTAATGTGACTTGTCAATATCAAGCAATACTTAATGCTCCATACAGGAGGGATAAAACATGATGATTTCTTTACGTCAAGACTATATGTGTTTGTATATCATTTTTAGGTGTTAAAGCTGCACTGCAAAGCCAGCTATCCAGAGTGAGGTGGTCAATTAACCACACAGTTAACTGTATTCCACATCAGTGTGTTACACAGTTTCCATGTAATAAAGTAATAACATCCAGCAGAAATACATTTTTGTTCCAAATCACTTTTAAAAACTCAGTGCTGAGAAATGTGTTTGCGTGAAGGTTGGCAAAGTGTTACTACATGAGTGACAATGTGTTGAAATGGTACTGTGAAACACCAGTGTTTAGTGATGTTCAGTGATGCTCTGCATGTTCTATTATACCTTTCCATGTTAGCTCCAAAGCTCATTTAAAAAATGAAGGGTTGTGCTTGCCTTCCCTATTTGTGCAATGGTATGCTGTGAGCAAACACAATCCTCTGCTGAAGGAAACAGTGAAATACTTCATTTGGTGTGCCTTATAGAGTGAAACCCCCCCCCCCATAGTGGTGATGCATGGCTGTCAGCACTCTGCACATTACTTAATGGAGAAAATCCACCTGTTACCTAGCTTTCTCTGTGGCACAAGGTATAAACTCTCTCAGCTAAATGAAAAAGCAATGTGGAAGCAGAAATCCACCTGTTGCCTAGCCTTCTCTGTGGCACAAGGTGTTAACTCTCTGAGATAAATAAAAAAGCAGGGTTTGATTCCAGTATTCAGATGATTCTTACAAAGAGTTTCAGAAAGTGATTATTATATTAACTGTTTATCATGACTTTAAGAATACCTATAAATGAATATTATACACGTTTCCTGGTAAAATTCTATATGTAATAACTACTGAAATACTACACATAAATGTGCTTCAAGAGAAATCATAAGTTAACCGGGTGTACAATGTGGTGTAAGGCAAACACTCACTACATTATGCAATAACACCTGAAGTGCCATTTAGAATGAAATACTACAGTTGCTCATTGCAAGATGTCATGCAAATGCTGAGCACTACAATTGGTAAAAGAGAAGAGGATTAGAGAGATGCACAGGCAACTCATTCACAGGAAAGACACTTATAAAAACGGGCAATGTGAGCTTTACCTAATGTTGGATATAAACCGTTGTGAAGAAAAATAAATTGCCTGCAAACTTGACCATTATCTCTCGACTCCACAAAGGAAATCCTGCTTCACACATGTCAAACTCATCCTTTGTCAGGGTCAAACAAAAAAACTTTTCCAAAGCTGACTACAATCTCCTGAGGGCAGGTATAAGCAGCTTGACAGCCACTGTCCCTTCAGTTGGTACTAGCAGTAAAATCCAAGCCTACACCAAAAAAACTATATGAGCACCTACATAGCTGTATGGACTCAGCAATACCTGACAGGACTCAACCATTTTTCTCAAAGAAGAGTAAACCTGTCTGGTGGACAACAGCAATAAACAGACTCTATAATAAAAGGAAAAAAGTGCTGTCAAGGACCAAGAAGGAGCAAGTGCAAAGTTGGAAGCAATCTCTCCTTTGTCTGAACAAGCAAATAAAGTCACTGGTGAAATTGTCTAAGGCTAACTTCCAGTCCAAATTGGCCACATCCACTAAGGACAATCACAAGGCCTTCTTCACATATATCTGTAATCTCAAAAGTAACACCCACATCTGCTCTGAAATGGTGGTCTTGAACACCGCATACACAAACACTGTAGATATAGCCAACCTGCTGGCACACAGGTTCAGTTAAAATGTCATCCTTCTGTCCCCCCCATTAGTAAACCAGGACATCTCCAGCACCTGGCCATCTCCCCTCATCACCAGGAAGCAAGTCTTAAATGCTTTCTCAAAGACAAAACATATAGTCTCCATGGGACCTGACAACATCCCTGGCTGCATCCTTCATGAACTCAGGCATGAGCTGTCAGCTCCATTAGGCACCCTATTCAAATGAAGCCTGAGCACTGGCTTCATCCCAGCCAAATGGAGGACAGCCATTGTCATTCCTCTACAAAAGGTTGAGCGTCCACTAACCCAGGCAATTATAGGCCCATCATCTTAACTAGCCTGATCTGCAAGGCCATGGAATGCATTATCTGGACCTTATAAGCAAGGACATTGGCAACCTCCAGAGGCTTGACCCCCACACAATTTGGTTTTGTCAAAGGGAGATCATACCTATTAAATTCAGTCAAATTTTTCAAAACAGTCACCAAAGCTATGTACAAGGGGAAGATGGTGCACACCACCTACCTTGACCTAGCCAAAGCCTTTGACACTACTCCCCACTCGGGCATAATAGATAAACTCTGCCATTTAGCCACCGACCCATATGTTACCAGATGGGTAGCTAACTGGCTCACTGATAGAACCCACTCAGTCAAAATAGGGGAAGTCATCTCTAGTAATAGACCTGTAATGAGCAGTGTACCCCAAGGAGAGGTTGCGGGACCTCTACTGTTTGGGATATACTTTTCTGGGGTGTAAGCCAAAACCAATGGTCTGTGGCTGACCAAGTTTGCAGATGACTGCAAGCTGGGGACGGTCTTAAATTTCCATAGTGATGTGAACATCCTTTAAGAAGGCCTTACCAAAACTAATGACTGGTGCCAGGAGCATGGTCTCAAACTGAATGCCAAGAAATGCATCATTATCTCCTTTGGGGAAAATGTCATCCCCACTAATTATCACATTAATAACAATGTACTAAGCATGCAATCAGTCATGAGGGACTTGAGCACCCAAGTTGATAGCAACCTGACTTTTGACCACCACATTGTCTCCTTTGTATGGAAGGCTTTCTACATGGCTCACCTAATAAGTAAGGGTACTTCATCCAGGAACAAGGAGGTCATAGCATCCCTGTACACCTCCCTTTATCAGACCAATTATTGAGTACAATGCCCCCTTCAGCATGTACCTTGCCAAGCACATGCAGCAGTTGGAGAGTCCACAGAGGTTCCTGTCCAGGAAAATCCAGGGTCTCAAAGACTTGTCCTATACAGATAGACGAAATGTCCTGTCCCTCTACTCAGTGTTATACAGACTGCTCAGATGTGACCTTGCATACAAGGCCATCTCAGACCCAGTTTTAATGGAGTTTCTTCATATCCATAAATCAAAATCCACTCAGGCAACCTGCATGCAAGGCCTCAACCTAGTCCTTGACATTAATATAATTTGTTGGCAGGATATATTTGTGTCCCAAACTCTCCCTCATCTGTGGAATAGAATCTCTTTCCATGTTAAGCAGAGCACCTCTCTAGCCCTCTTTAAGAGGAACCCGGATGACTGGATGGGAAACAGAAATACACCACTAGAATCCCACCTGTGTCCCTGCTGGACAGGAGAAACAGGTGCTGACTTTGTGGGAACATGGGCAAAACTCTTGGCTAGGATTATAAGGGCCTCTGGGCCAATAACCTAGTATCATCCTATGAACCTATGAATCTTTGAAGAGACAGTGATACCCTATGCAGCCAATGGAAGATATAGGTTTTATTCTTCAGCAAAGCAATAGCAGAAAGAAAATGTCATAACATTACATCTACATCCATTAGCCTAATGAAAAGTCAAGAACACAAAGGGTGAGTGAGAAGGGATGAAGAGAGACACAGATATAGAGACACATATGAAAGGGTGCTGTTATGAGCCATTAATGTACATCTTATTGATATGTCTTCAGTATTAATCAGTTAGGCTCTGTATCAGTAAGTGATGTGTGTGATGGTGAAGAATCTGTAGGACAAGAAAAAGTGATGCTGACATGAATAGAGTAAGGGGGATTTAACAATTTGTCCTTATGAGCACAGATGTGCTTACAAATACCATTTTGCAACAGTATTTGAAATCTATTCATGAGAGTTTATTAGTGGATAAAAATTAAGATGAATGTCATTAAATGTATCATAGAAGTATAACTTCACAGCACAAAATAATGTGACATACATCTGGACTTGGCCCCTTGATGATATGGCCAAACAGCAATATTCAGACAAGTGATAAAATCAACTTTCCACAGAAGAAATATCCAGTAGTCAAAGAGCTGTTTGAGTAACTGTTGCAAAGCATTACTATTACTCTGCCTTTTGTCTGTATTCCAATAGAGCAGCATGTTGAAGCACCTTTGTGCGAGGATAACCATAGTACTGTGGACAATGGCAACAACTAATCAGATTTTGCCATAGGACATAAACAGCCATTCACCATCACTTGACATTAGTTTGTGATGCCAAACTCCATGCAAAGGTTGAGAACAAAAAAGTGAAGGCTTTCTTATGGGCCATTACTTGCCATGTATGTTGTGAGTGATTCTATTTTTTGACTAGATTAAATATTTGAAAATGGGGTTGATTTGAAAGTGGTGAAATGAGAAGGCAAGCAGAGAGGAGGAGCTAAAGAAAAGAATAGAGGAATTTATGGGAAGATTGTGGAAGAGAACCCTAGTATCCACGTCTTCACAGCATAAATGTAGAAGTGTAGCCAGAATTTGCTGAATTTGGAATGTTACCACACCAAGGATAGATGACAACAACATAATAATGTTAGATAGCCAACTGTATCAAAAACGTGTGTCAAGAAGACACATAGGTGAAGTGGAGAGCTATGTATGGGTCATTAATTTTTGTGGGACAGGTGCCCATTTTTTACTTTTTTTTCTTTTAAAGATAGCAAAATGTTGAAGAAGGTGCTTAGGAATGTAAGGCTCAGGTATGAAGGTCAGGTGAGGAAGAAGGTGCAGACATACAGGACAAACTAGACAGATAAGGATGGTGATGGACACAAAAAGTTGGGGGACACCATGATTGGAGATAGGTAGGGGCATCAGAGACACACACACACATCAAGCCTGATATGAGTGAGAATCTAGTCCTCACCCTCAGAACTGTCATCACTGTCTCCTGTCTCCGTTTTCTGTGTTAGTGCTTAATGTGGCATTGTCTTCACAATATGATGAAGCATCTTTTTGACACAGCCAATTTTGGCACCAAGGCCACTTTCCATAATACCATCCACCAGCCCTGTCAGCTCCTGGCAGGTGACAAAATCACCGCCACCACAAATACTACTCCTGGAGGGTACTAGTGCACCAGCTGTCAGAACAGAGCTACCTGATGTGGATGGATCAGGTGGGGCAAGGGTTGTGAAGGCAACACTGACATATTTGGATCCCAAAGTGCTTGGTGTTGGAGCTGAAAGCTGTGGAGGGATGGTTGACCAATCCACAGTGGTCAGTTTACCTATCTGTGGTGCATGTCAGGTTTTATAAGAAGAAGAAATGTATTACAATAGATCATTTTTAGACATATAAAATAATCCCCATCACAAAAAAACAAAACAAAAAACAAAACAAAACAAACAAACAAAAAAAAAAAAAAAAAAAAAAAAAGGAGAGAGGGGTGGGGTGAGACAAAAGAAAGAGAGAGAATTAGATCAATGGCATATCACATGATTATATAAATGTAGACAATGGACACTTATGATTATCCAGTCTATACATGTTTGCAACATCCAGGTATGATGGGAGGGTCTTACTCTATTGTACCATTAATCAACTGCACTGTTATGATATCATAAATATCACTATTTATTACAGGATTGACATATTGCATGCAAGTACAATAGTTATTAGGCTTACATTAAGACCTGATGTACATGTACCCCATGCCTCTCTGAGATGAGTTAACTTCTCTTGGTATGCTTCATTGTTTGCTGCAATATCTTTGGCAGCTGTACAGATCAGATGAAGACAAGAAGAGACCAACAAGCATATTGAATATCAGTCTTGTTAGGGTACAGCATTCTATATCATTTAATGCAGATAGGTCAGTATACTTACACAACCGTGGGATGTCAGCAATCCTAAAACCAACCTCCCATTAGCTAAGATGGTCCTTTTTGCGTCATTTCAGGTCACTGTAGTGGTGATGTCAATTGTCTCCAGTGTATGTGATGCCCATTGCATTGTAGATATTGTTGGCTACTCTGCTCCAAGCCTCAGTCTTTTACTGAGACTTAGTGTAGTCCCCCTGCCATAACTGTGGCTGTAGCACTTCATGAGGCATGTCACAAAAAATCCTGGACTTGGACTCCTCCGCACCCCACCTCTGTGCTCTATATTTAGCACCATCTTCTCCCACACCAGCCATGCCTGCAGAAGTCAAGCAGCAACTCTAATGATGAATTGGTATCAAATTCCAGTCTTGAATTTAATGGATAATGGGCAAACATGCACAACCATGCAAATTGCATTTGCATGATGTTAAGCACAAAGAGGCACTTAAGCAAGGCAGAAGGCATTTTATCAGACAGCAACAAAGATTTGAGACATGGCAATGGGATTTACCATGCGTGATGCTGAACATATTCACAATTTTTCAGGTGGTCAATATGGGCAGCCACAGTGGTTTGGCTTTTTATCCTTGGTGTTTTGGATGTTAAATAGGATGACTTGGCACATAACGTTCTGGAATTGCACACTGTAAAAAGATAGTTGACCAATGTGAGAATCAAGCCTAAGCAATAAAAAATGCATACATTTCACACAAGGTGATTATTTGTCAGTGCTATAGGAGAACTATTTTTAAAGCTGTTTATTACAGACAAACTGCATTCGGTATGGATGGAGATATACTGTAAAAGATGTGTGAAATGTATGTCTATGGAAGAGGTATTGTTGTTGTTTGCAAATGTATGTCAGATGACAGACTTTCCTGAGCTGGTTAATACAGGTTAGAATATGATACATACATACATACATACATCACTACACATACTGTCCTTAATACTGAGTTGGCCTATGTAAGTAGCAAAGATTATTTTAACTTAAGTATTCTGCCCATCATAGATATGAAAGTTCATTTTAATTCATTATGATAATTGTCCAGCTTAAACAATTACTTACACATATTCAACCATGTTTAATAAGTAAATCATTTATGAGATATGCTAATTAGAAAACTTTATATATTAAAGCATTAATGAGGCATTTTTTGCAATAAACCTAATTATGATAACCATTCATATGCAGTGTTACTTTTCTAATCAAAGTATTGTTAGGCACTGTATTCTGCACCCTATTTTTAAGACAGTGTTATCTGGATTTGACTGCTGTATCATTTGTGTGATATTTTTAAGACACCACACTTATACTTTGCACCACACAGAAAGCTAGGCTAATAAGTGGATTTTCGCCACTAAGTACTGTCCAGAGTGTTGACAGCTGGGCATTGATCCTAAGCCTGTTTACCCTGCAGAAGGCTGACCATATAACATGTTTCACTTGTTTCCATAAGCAGGTAAGATTAATTGCATGCCACTCAACAGTAAGCAAGTGCACAAGGCAGAAATAGTAATGAAAAGCATATGAAGTTATGATGACAGTGATTCTGACATCTGGAGTAATAATTTCCTCAGTTCTTTCACATTGTATGGATTTAAAATCCCAGAAAAACTGTATTAAGGAGCCAAAGTCACTGCATTTATAGCTTCAACCACAGAAACAGGTATACAGCATGTGCACATCACTCACTCATTAGAAATGCCACACAGTGATGCCAGACATGTATGTGCAAATTTAGATTATAGAAATCAAACGATTAAAGCTCCTTCAATTGTGAAACTTGTTTGCACTCTGCTAAGCAGTGCTGATATCTCACAGGGAAAACATATAAAACAATTTATATCCCACAAAACAATTTCATCTTACTGGGATCAGAGTGCTCCAGCAAAGTGAACCTATGTGAATGTGTAATGCAATACTGCTGGGAAGACAATTTCTCAGTGTGTACCTTGGGCAGTGGACTCTCATTGCGTTGAAACACTGCAAGTCAACCATGCACTCTGTCAGACATGCACAAATGAGGAACACAAACAAAGAAAAACAAAGCAATAAACTATTATCAGTAGTAACACATATAGGGTAATAAATATGAAAAGGCAGGATTGTAAAGTTTCCTAGGTCTGTGTGTGGTACAACCTGATTGTATGTATTAACTCTGTCAGACAGCACACAATCTGGAACTGAACCCTTAACTCAGTGCAACAGAAAAATGCACTGTGTTGTGTTTATTATCCTTCTTTGCCCAACACAGGACTAGACAATGTTACTTTCTCATTTTCTTCAACATGTCTAGTTCAATGTCATATTGACCAATACTTTACAGTAATAATGGTCCACACTATTTTAATGTCAGGTTACTAACAGTGACAGCTACTTCTTTTCTTTACTTTCTGAAAATCTTCCCCTCCCCTCAACTTAACTACAGAGATGCAATGTATTGGACATTTATTTGCCTCTTTGTTTCAATGTGTAATATAGCTGATCAGCATTTTAGACAGATTTTAAGCAGAGGATGGACAATGTTCTCTTTCTACAAGGATGTCAGTGTTATTAAGTTTGTTCTCATAGCTGTCAAGGTGCTTATACATTTTTATTGTAAGCCTACTCTGCATGATATAAACACTCAGAGAGAGCAGTCACTTCAGTATTGCTTGTTGTTGTCAGAACAATCATAAGCGGTTGCAAGCTATTAGAAGATAATTGTTATTACTCTTCTCTGCAGTCTTTGGGTGTGCATGGAGTCATGTAGCTAGCTACACATTGTTTACCTTCCCTAAGTGTTTTTTTGGTATTCAGGAATGCTAATGATTTCACACCTTATTTGCATCTTCACAGTGTTCAGAGGGCTGAATCTACACAATAGGAAGGTAATGGTGTAGCTATGTAAGTGGAACGAGGGGAGTCTGATTGGATAGATACAAAGCATTGTTAATAGTCACTCAGAGGAGATTCTTCTACAAGTCACTGCACTATTTCATAAGTTATGTTTGTCCTCTGCACACACTGCTTATATGTTTATATTTGGAATATATTTTAATATGCTATGGGAAAAAATTGTGATACATGCAATTTTGACATTTCACTGCTGCTATACTGAACATATGTCAGTTCTTAGTGCACCCCCTCCCTGTGAGAATGATGATGACTGTGCCATCCCTTTTTTTAAATTTCTGTTTGACTCAGGGTTGCATATATGTGTGATACACAGAGTGGATAGGTACAAGACTGACAGTATGCAGGTAGTTTATCTTTTTACACATTTGTTTGTCTACCACAGCTTACACACTTACCTTGAAATTACTGCAGTTAGGAGTCATGTGCTTAGGGGCTGTCTCTGTCTGATGCTATATGTACACAGGCATTACATGGGTGAATAATGTTTATGGACATTGGATAGCATATTTGTGTGTGCTTAGTTTATGTGTATTCCTTCTCTGGTGAGTGTGTATGTGCTATCATTTGCCTCTAAGTTGCTGGGTGTATGCTCTACCCTTTGAGTCTTAGGTGGTGAGTGGATGTGCTATCCTTTACCTCTTAGCCAGGGCAAGGGCATATTGTGCATGTCTAGGTCTGTTAGCTACCTTTGCAGCTGGAAGTTCCCCTCAGATTCCTCATCTGTATGTGCAGGAGGAGCTGGGCCTGCCTGTGGTCCAGGAAAGTATGGTCCTGATCCTCATTGTCCCTGCTGCAGCTGTTTCCTTAACATGATCTTGTTCAGCATGGCACATACTATGATAATTTCTGCACAGGTGCCTGGGTCATACTGCAGGGCACACAACAATGTGTATAGACAGAGGAAACATGATTTACACATGCTAACACATGCCCTATGGTCTTTCTAGTTTAAGTATGGACATCATTGCATCCTTCTTTTGTGGTCATGTGTGAATTTCTAATGGATGTTGTGACGACAGTGCACTGGCCCAGCAATCAAGGAGCCTCAGTCCTCACCACTAACACCAAGGAGGTTGTCTCCTAGAAGAGAAAAGGATAACTAATACATACAGTAAAGTACAATTTCCCTTAAGTGCACACAGAGATTATAGTCAGTCTGGGGCTAGTTGCTCCCTTGCTCACCAGGTCCCCAGTAAGACTCCCCACTGGCACAGCTATAGGGTCCAGGTCTCAGCCTAACTGGGCAAGCTAAAACCTTCAGTATCCTCTCTGTCCAACCAGTGCTTCATACCCCTGCCAAGTAGCTGACACAACACACACACACTTTGAGATAAGTATTTATACAACTTCGCAGACACCCCTGGGAAAGGCTGACACAGATTCTCCAACTGTGCCCCTTTACCCAGACTATACAGTAGTAATTACTGCCACCACCCAGTTAATAATATCAGCTACTAAAAGGCCCTTAAAAGGGTGTCCAATTATTACTGTGCAATTTTAATATCCAATGGTAGTATGACTAACAGTCAAGACTTACTTTAGAGTGGCCTATTACAATAACCTCTATAAATATGCAATGTACTCTAGAGCTTATCTCTACACAAATCAGCCACAGGTAGAAGGTTTTAAAATATTTAATAATAAATAATTAAAACACAAGACAAAACTACTACACTACAGAGATATCTAAGAGTTCAGATATCACACAGAAACTTAATACAGTAGGACAGGTCTGATTTCAAAGAAAAATACCTAATTAAACTTTACTAGCTTTAACTATTCCTACAAGAAATCACTGTGCTAAAATCTTACATGTGAGCATAGGCAGAGTGCTGATAAGTTAGATGTCCAATGTCAAAATGCTTTCAGTCTCTTGTGAGAAATATTATTTAAACATTACTAACAAACATGTCTTTAAGGCCCTCCCAAAATTACATCATTTTTGACACTTAGGTTTTCCCAGTATTCATATTGCATCATCTTAACACCTGGTCTGAGTTCTCAGGCCACAAACTACATTATTAGCAATCTAAGACCTGCACAGAAACTTACAATAGAAGACATTTCTAATGTATATTCTAAAAGAAACCAGAGCAATAAAGCGCATTCCACATCTAAATTCTGGTCATAAACTTTAGCCTTAAAACAATGGGCATGAAATCTTCATCCAGCCGCCCTGGAGCTGAATTCTAACATGAAAGAGATTCATAAGATCTTTTCAACTTAAAAAGACACATTTGAAATACTTGACTTGGTTTTCCTTACAGCAGATGGCAATGTTGCAACAATCTTGAAGTTCACATTTTACAGTGTTTTCTTACATTTAAAAACAAAAACCTGTATTTTACATTTATTTATACAGTTGATAGAATTATGCATCAAATTCTATTTGACTAGGCTGGTAGCCTTCGCCCGTCTATTCCCAATCATCACAGATGTCATGAACCATGGTCCCAATACATAAACTGCATCACCCAGTAGATGGCCTTGTGGAACATCACCCCTAGCAAAACTTGTGTAAAGCTGTCAGTCCAGCCAAGTGGAGGATGGCCACTGTCATCCCTTTGCACAAATGAGGAGCATCCACTGATCCAGGAAATTATAGACCCATCAGCCTAACTAGCCTGATCTGCAAGGCCATGGAGTAGATTATCATGGACTTCATTAACAAGGACAGTGGCAACCTCCAAACACTCAGTCCTACACAGTTTGGTTTCATCAATGGGAAGTCATGCCAGTTAATTTCCTGAGACAGTCAACAAAGCCATGGACAAGGGGAAGATGGTACACATCAACGGATCCTGGAAACTATCGCCCCATAAGCCTGACTAGCTTGGTCTGCAAAGCTATGGAAAGGATCATCATGGACCTCATAAATAAAGATATTGGGGACCTACAGACACTGGATCCTACCCAGTTCGGCTTTGTTAAGGGCAGATCCTGCCTCTTAAACCTGGTTTATTTCTTTGAAACAGTCACCAAGGCCATTGACGAGGGGAAGGTGGTCCACACAGCCTACCTGGACCTTGCAAAAGCCTTCGATACAATACCCCACTCAGGCATTATAGATAAGCTCACCAGCTTAAATATAAACACCTATGTCACTAGATGGATTGCAAACTGGCTCAAGGACAGAACCCACATGGTTAGAATTGCTGGAGCCATGTCAGACTCCAAACCAGTTACATGTGGTGTCCCACAAGGCTCAGTCCTGGGACCTCTCTTGTTCGGTATATATTTCTCAGAGGTACAGGCCAACACGGAAGGATTGCGGCTGACCAGGTTCGCAGATGACTGCAAACTGGGCGCCATAATCGACTCTCTAGCCGACACAAGCATCCTCCAAAAGGGCCTCATAGAAACAGACAACTGGTGCCAGAGCCATGGCCTCAAGCTAAATGCCAAAAAGTGTATAGTCATCCCCTTTGGCAAAAACAAAGTGCCCACAAATCACCACATAGGTGGTAATCCATTAAGTACAGAAGAAGTAATTAGGGACCTGGGGACCCAAGTTGATAGCAATCTCTCATTTGACAACCACGTGGCCAAAGTGGTCAGAAAAACATTTTATATAGCTCACCTAATCATGAAGGGATTCACATCTAGATCAGGGGAGGTCATTGTGCCTCTTTACTCATCCTTCATCAGGCCCATAATTGAGTACAATGCCCCTTTTGGGATGTACCTTACCAGACACCTGCAGCAACTGGAAAGACCCCAAAAGTACCTCACCAAGAGGATCAAAGGGCTCAAACAGATGCCATATGCTGCCCGGTTAAAGAAACTCCAGCTCTACTCAGTGGCATAATGCCTGTTCAGAGGCGATCTGTGCCTGATGTATAAAGCCATGTCCAACCCGGAATTAATGGACATGCTGCACCTCAGAAAATCCAAATCCCATCGAGCTACGCTCGAGACTTGAACCTCAGCACTGAAATAAATAGGACATGCTGGAGGGACAGATTCATAACCCAGAGGCTCCCTTCACTCTGGAATAAAATCCCAGTCCAGGTTAGGCAGAGTCCCTCATTAACTCTCTTCAAGAGGAATCTTGATGAGTGGATGGGAGATCATAGGTTTACCCTGGGTATCACTTCTGTGTCACTGTTAGACAGAGGCACAGTATACTAACCTCGAAAAAGGGCATAGCAAAATAAATTTAAAATGGGTGGCGAAAGCCAAACACATTCTGGCTAGGCTTATAAATGCCCTAGGGCAGATAGCCTAGTATGAACCTATGAACCTATGAACCTATGAATATCACTTACCTTGATCTGGCCAAACCTTTTGATACTCTTCCCCACTCAGGTATAATAGATAAACTCTCTCAACTAGGCATCAATCTATATGTTAGCAGAGGGGTAGCAAACTGGCTCACTGATTCAACCCACCTAGTCAAAGTGAGGGAAGCCACCTCAAGCAGTAGACCCATAACAAGCAGTGTATCCCAGGGATTGATCTTGGGGCCTCTGTTTTTTGGGATATAATTGTCTGAGGTGCAGGCCAAAACCAGTGGACTATGGCTGACCAAGTTTGCAGATGATTGCAAGTTGGGTGCTGTCATCAGTTCCCCTAGTGATCTGGACATCCTCCAAGAGGGTCTCACTCAAACAAATGACTGGTGCCAGAAACATGTCCTCAAATTGAATGCCAAAAATGCATCATCATCCCCTTTGGAGAGAGTGACGTTCCCACAATTTATCACATTAATAATAAGGTCCTAAGCATGCACTCAGTCATGAAGGTCTTGGGCACCCAGGTTGCTAGCAAGCTAACTTTTGATCACCATATCACCTCCATTGTACGGAAAGCTTTCTACATGGCCCACCACATTAGTGAGGGTATCTCATCCAGGGACAAGGTGGTTATAAAATCCCTGTATTCCTTCCTTATAAGACCCATTATTGAGTACAATGGCCCTTTCACATGTAGCAGCTGGAGAGACCACAGAGGTTCCTCACCAGGAGAATCCAGGGTCTCAAACATCTACCCTACACTGATAGGCTAATGGCCCTTTCTCTCTACTCAGTCTACTACAGACTCCTCAGAGATGACCTCTGTCTGGCATACAAAGCAATCTCAGACTCCGCCTTGCTGGGGCTGCTACATATCTGCAAGCCAAGCTCCACTCGAGTAACCTACACCCGTGACCTCAACCTGGTCTGTGACATCAATAAAACTTGTTGGCAGGACAGATTTGTGTCCCAGCGACTCCCTCTTTTGTGAAAGAAACTCTCTCTCCACCCTCAAGCAGAGTACCTCATTAACCCTTTTTAAGCTATCCTGGATAACTGGATGGGGAATAGAAAATGCACCCCTGGGATTCCACCTGTGTCCCTGCTGGACAGTGGCATCGAGTGCTGACTTGTTGGAACATGGGCTAAATTCTTGGCTAGGCTTGTAAAGGCCTCATTGCCAATAGCTTAGTAGCTTTCTATGATCCTATGAGGTGTGCCATATGTGTGAGTCATGATAACTGCCAGGGTTGCCTGGACAGACATTGAGGATGATCCTTCAGTCATTACAGACAACCTGGCAGTTAATTGATTGGAACCCCTTCTTGTTGATATTTGTTCTTCCCTGTTCACCGGGTGAAGCTTTTATTTCTATGTGAGTGTAGTCTATAGTCCCTATGACTTCAGGGAAGTGTGAAGCGTGCTAAGGCATAGAATTACTGCATTGTTCTTCCTTTTTCCTCTATCATGCTTGGAAAATAGATGTACTCCCTTGCAAGTTGTAGCATAGCATTTAGATATTGGTGAAATATTCTGGAAGCTGAGGCCTGTGACACTAGTAATAATTCCCCTATGGGTTTCTGAAATGTACCAATTGATAATATTCTTAATGCTACACATGCTTAAGTTTCCATTTGTATAGGTTCCCCTTGAATTCCCATGTGTCTAAGGTAGAGGTGGCAGAGGTTGCCGATTTCCTATAGTGTTTCCATATCAACTATGTATCACTCTACTATTTCAATATCATGCAGTCCATCATATGTTAAACAGGATATGAACACCCATTTTCACCTTGGATGAGGTCTATCTGTAGCATCAGCAGCATAGATTTGAGTCTGTTGCACATACACATGCAGGAGAGCAGCAGCAGCCCCTAACATTGCTTTTTAAGTGTGAAGGTGGCTGTATTCTGGATTGATATCATAGCATCGAACCATTAAAACTCTGAATGCTAAAACACTGAACTGGTAAGTCTGAAGTCCATAAATAACGAAGCAGCGGAACATAGAATTCTTTCCCAGGGAAAGAATGAGTGTTTGGAGTATTCAGTATTTGTACTTTTGGGTTTGATGTTTTAGCATTTGCTGTTTTGACGTTTCAATTATCTGATATAGACCCCTGTATTCCAATAGTTTTTGGTGTTCAGACCCAAGGCTACACCATCTCTACACAGTTACTTTATAGCTTCCTGAACAGCTCTGCCATATTGGATTGATTCATTTGCATGTGATTCAGCTAGTTATGCTTTAATTAGCATACTGTATTGTTTACCTTTGTTTGATGGTTCTACAAAAAGATGCATACACAATAGCAAAATGGAAATAAGTTGTTCATGAATCCAGCCCTTTGAGTTTAGTTTTTTACTGTTTATGTTGACATTGTTTTCAATAGATCTTTTTGCAATGTTATTATGACAAATTTATAAACTGAACTAAGCAGATATTCTAGATTGTTTGGATTTTGTTTTCAGTTATAAGGTCATCTACATAAAATGAGGTAAAAACTGAATTTCCTTTTTTCAGATCTATCATACCGTGTATAGATTGAACAAGTATGGTCATAATTGTTCATATTTCTTGTTTATTTTCAGTAATAACAAACCATTATTTGTTTGACAACCATCCCTTTGTCCAGATTACTAACATATCTTATATGCTCACCTTACTTAGCTTTTTTTGTAAAAAAAAAAATAAAATAAAATAAAAATAAAAATATAAGTAAAAAAGATTTTTAAAACAAAGAAAGATTTTTATTCAGTCACTCTAAAAGTGAAAAAAAGGAAGAAGAGTAAAAACTTTACAAAAGAAACACAGACAAGCTGATTTCAGAAAAGTATTCAATGTGGCTTTTGCTAATTCTGCTAATAAGGTGTTTTAAGTTTATAGTTTTGAACATGTTTCCATTGAGAAATTTAAAAAGTACTACACGATAATAACAAAATTACCCATTTCAGAACATTTCAGCCATAACAGATCACTCTGTTGTCATTATAATCCAGCAGTGTCAGTGCTCATCAATTACAGTCACTTTGATTGTGTACACCTCACATGTCTGATTGCGATAAAAATGTCCACAGTAAGATGTCTCAAATTGCTTTATATAGATATACACCTGTCCTGCAAAGGTGGAATAACTGTTGAACTTGATACATAGCAATTATACTAACATTGCTGAGTGTATGCACATCATATGTCAGATTGTGAAAAATGTGGTATTTGAAGCTAGTTTCACACAAACACATGGTACCCAAGTAAAGTATTAGAGCTTATTTCAACAGACTTTCACTCTAGTCCCACAAATTAATTTGCATATACAGACATCTCCTGTACCCAGGAAAACTATGTGTTGCATCCTCTGTTTAAAATGGGTAGGTGACTAGAAAGTAAGTTACTTTGATCTACAAACACCCTACCACATCTACCTTATGACTATAACCACTTTCTTAATTAAATACTCCTCACTCAGGCATCTGATTTTGGAAAAAGTATGACCATGATAATATATTTCAAGACTGTTTCCCGTAAACACACAATAGCCATAGTAAAGTATTCCGTCCAACAAAATGCATATCAGTCTTGCTGAGCCAGATTAAAGAATGTTTAAAATTAGCAGTTGACAAGAGGGAAGTTACTTTAATCCGCAAACAGCCCACCACATCCACCCAACAGTTATAGCTAGCTACTTTGCTAATGGAGAGCAGCTGAAACATCTGATAGAGACAGAAATAATTGTCATAGCAATGTAAGTCAAGCTTGTTTCATGCAAGTACACAGTAGATGTTATAGTTACAATTAAATATTCTAACTTAACTTCATACCAATGCACGTAAGGTACTTTTGTCCACAGAATCCTGAGCCCTTCTCATCAATTACAGATACTTTGTTGACTGTGCAGACCTCAAAAATCTGATTATGATAAAAAGTATAGCAAAAAAAAAAAGTTTCAACTTTGTTTCACAAGAAAGCAGTAGTTGATTTAAAGCATAAATTCAAGGAAAAAGTCATGGGGGTGGGTGAAGGTCCAAAATAAGGGAGAATTGTTAGGTATATCTCTAATCTGCTTAATTTAATGGAGTATCAAGTTTTTCATCAACATGCATTTTCTGAGCACCAAGAAAACTCAGACATTTAGCATTACCAAGTAATTGTAGTCCTTATAGATTTACCAGAAAGTCAAACATTTTGTGAAGGATAGATGAACAACTGAGGCAAAATAAGGGATGTTCTGCAAGATCAAAGACAGTTCAGAGGCAGGATACTGACTTACTTCATAAAAATCACATTAGTCCTACAATGTTAGAATAATGATCATTCAACAGTAGTCAGTCATTTTATATAAAAACAGCCCCTACATTCAGCAATTATTGCTACTTTTTAGTAGAATAACAGGTTTTGTATCAACATATAAGTAGTATAATATCTAGTGTCTGAAGTGTAGTTGTCTCAAACAGCAGCCTACCCCAAAAGCACTTCAATACACTTAGACAACTGCTAGGGATTGGCTTATTGCAGTTACATTCAACTCCCCACCTGGTCTTCCATGAAGAGCAAAAAAGGCACTTCAGTGTAATCAGAAAATTGCTATTACCATTACATTCAACCCTCCACCCCACAGGGGGGGGGGGACTTTATTACTTTATTGTGGATTTATGTGTTTGAGGCGTACTATGTGTTTCAGTAGTTGTATGTGTATGAGTAGTGGTACTATGTGAATATGTAGTGGTAGATGAGTCAACGGCATTCTCCAATGTTACTGTTTTGAGTGGGAGAGAGCATGGATCCTAGATTCTTGGTGTAAATACATCTCTCATACTCTGTACTAGATTGTGTTATTAGTAGAGGGTTGTCTGTGTACATGAAGCAATTGCTACACTGCCTCAAGAGACCCAAGTCAACAAAGTTGGCAGGAGAAAGAAGTGCAGTCCAACTGTCCATAATATTAGGTTAAAGACTGTTGTGACTCTGGTTAGCATCTTTTTATCTGATAAAGTTTTAATTTAACATTTAAACAACTGAATTAAATTATTCTCATCCTCCTTGGTTTAAAATAGTTGAACAGCAGCATTCTGTTCTTTAAAAGTGACTGCAGAACTATTAAAGTGCTACACCTACACTTTAAGACATACATGATCAAGCTACTCATGATGGAACATGTAATAATGTTGCATGTTTTGCCACCAGTAGTTGGATTTTGCAAGCTGTTGGCATACTTTTAGTGTTTTCTTTCTCTTTTCTCCATTGCAGTCTTACCATAGAGTATATAGGGGGGTGGCCCGGCCAAGGCCTCCCAAATGAGTGAGACGGGGGACTTGCCTCTTGCAAAAAATATTTTTGCGAGTTTTTTTTTAAAGATTTTTGAGTTATGCTTTTTGGTATCGAATATTGAAAATACACAACTCATCCATTTCTAACTCAACCAAAACTAGGGAAACCTCTATTAAATGTAAAGTATAAAGCCATATCATGTGATTCATCAGTAGCAGTGTTCACTCCCTGTTACAAGCAACTGTGTAGTAAGAGGTACTGATACGTTTGAATTTAAATTCACATTCATGTTTACTTCATAAACTGATGCTTCTACATTTGTGAAAACCACTAGTCATCCTGTATAGATAAAGCTGTTAATCATTAAATCATTTTTGTGGAAAATATCATTTTACAGAGAAAACATTCTTCAAAGAGTGACACGGCATTTTTTAATACCTCCTTGTAAGTAATGCATTGCTCCACATATTCATGCACTTGATTGCTTTCCTGTGACATGATATCAGTATTACCATAAAGCCTATGACATTTAAATTGTCAGTTTCTTTAGTGGTCTGTCTGTGCTACATAAGTTAAATTCTAAACTTAGAAGCCGAGTTTTACTTACATTCCTCATAAATAGAAATTTACTTTCTTTAGATAAAGCTGCACACTTCTAATACATTTTATAAAGCTTGTTAAAATCAGATGTAGAAATGAAAAATGGTCCAAGAATAGTATAGTTTACAATTAATACAATGTCACTTTAACTCTGTAGCAATTTTTGCTCCTGTTATGTTTTCTCAGATGTATGCATTAATAACAACTACAGCCTTCACTTCTGATGTAATGGTAATATTTAATCAGTGCTCTATATACAGTAGCTCATTACTGCTTGGAGCATAAGACCCCAATACTTGACCTAGATCTGGTCCTTTTTAAAATCTAGCTATCTGAAAGGAAAACTGATAATAAAGTAAATAACAGCAATATGAGTTCATCAACAGTCTTAAACCATGAGATCCTGTTGCAGTGGAAAAAAATAACCTTTTATAATAAATCCAGGCAGTCTAATAACATGCGCACTAGCAAATGCTTACCACCTTTATATAGGTTCATAAGTTCATAGGAGGTTACTAGGCTAATGGCCCTAGAGCCCTTACAAGCTTAGCCATATTTATCCTGAGTTGCTTGCATTATAGGTGGTTAGGTGAGTAAAGTCCACAGAGGTAAGGGTCTATGGTAGTTAATACTGACTTTCTCTGTCCAGGAGGGACATGAGCGCTACCCCAGGAGTGAATTTACGGTCACTCATCCATTGATCTAGGTTAAGTGTGAAGAGGGTCAGGGACGGATTCTGTTTCACACAATTGGGAACTTATTCCAGAGAAGTGGCAGTCTCTGGAAGATGCATCTATCTCTCTAGCATGACCTGTTCCTGGCAAAGGCTAGATTAAGATATCTGGAGTGAGTGACCCTCATGCAGTTTGATTTACTAATAAGTGTAGCATTTCCATCAGGGCCAGGTCAAAGGATACCCTATAAGCTATGTACAGGTTACCGCTTTGCAACTTGTAGGAGACAGAATACAATGACAAGGCTTTCAGTCTTTCCGCATAAGACTTGTTTGTGTACTCTGTAATTTCTTGGTGAAAAACCTCTGTGGTCTCTCTGATTGTTGCAGGTGTCTGGTGAGGTACATGCAAAAGGGAGCATTGTAGTCAATTATTGATCTGATGATGTATGAGTATAATGGAATTGGATTCATGCTCTCATTTGGGCATAAATGATCATATTTCTCTAAAGTCTGCTTTGAAAGTGTTGGCATTGAATCCAAAATAACATATTGATTATACTATTAATTTAAACAAGTTAATTATTTTTTACATTTCAAAATTTCTTACATGTTATTTACATTGAATATATATATTTTTTATAGGTATTAGTGTCATACTTATTATTACTATTTTTATTTCATCCTTAACATCATTGTTTTTTACATTTAATATATAATTTATCTACATACATATTATATTTATTTTTTACAGGGTGTATGTTTACCTTACTAGATTTTTTAATGTTCCTTTTATGTATTTTTATGCCTTTTTTATGCAGTAATGCCTATTTTTTCCAATGGATATATCTGTTTAGGGTATACCTTTTAGTACCATCTTCGATACTATCATACTATGAATTGCATTCAGTGATTACATGGTTGCATTATGGTGATTAAATATATAGATTTGTTGCCATGACAATTTATTGATAGTCAGCCACATTCAAAAGTATTTAAGTAGTAGTTATTGGTTGATTGTTGATTCTGAAGAAGTCTCGTGACAAGAGACGAAAGCACGCTAAATCTGTGTTTTTAAACTGGTTATGTTTGGTACATATTAAAATTTCTTTCACTACGACTGGAAGGTGCCATTTTTGGATTATTTTGGAGGATAACCTTTATTGTGCTGGTCAGCGGAATTTACACAAAATACATTTTTTTGGTTGATATTGGAGAGCTGTATAATGGAATTATAACATCCTGAGATCTAGATGCCTTTACTTATAAGATGTGCCACATAGAAGGATTCCCTTACTACTGTGGATACGTGGTGGTCAAAGTTCAGATTGCGATTAACCTGAGTTCCCAGATCATGTACCACTGAGTCTACACTTAAGGGGTGCTGTCTATAATGTAACTAACAGGGATATCAGCTTTCCCATAATAATAATGCATTATTTTTGCATTTAGCTTCAATATGTGGCTTTGGCAACAATCACTTGTCTGCATTAAGCCTGTCTGCAGTATATTAACATTGTTGGGGGACTTGATGATTGCTCTCAATTCGCAATCGTCAGCAAACTTGGTCAGCTACAGGTCATCCAAGTTTGTCTGGACTTCTGAGAAATAAATTACGAACAGTAAGGGACCCAGCACAGAACCCTGTGGTACGCCACTGGTGACTGGTCTTTTGATAGAGGTGAAGTCACCCACTATGACAGTATGTGTCCTGTCAGTGAACTAGTTGGTTATCCATCTGGTAATGTAAGAGTGAATTCCCCACTGGGAGAGTTTCTGTATAATACCTGAATGGGGGATTGTGTCAAATGCCTTGCCTAGGTCAAGATAGGTGTTATGCACTGTCTTTCCCACTTCCAGGGCCTTGGTGACTTTCTCAAAGAAGTTAACCATGTTTAACAAGTCTAATCTACCTTTAATGACTCTGAAGTGTCTTGGGTCCAGAGTTTGGAGATTACCTATGTCCTTGTTAATAAAGCCCATAATGATTCTTTCCATGGCCCTGCAGATGAGGCTAGTCAAGCTTATGGGCCTATAGTTTCAGGTTTGGTTGCTCTCTTAAGATAATAGGCTGAGGAATGGTGGCAGGTATACTTTGGGGGGTGACTGGAGGGGATGGAGGGATCGATGAAGTTTGCTCTAAATCTGTCAGATAGCAGGTTGGCTATTACCTCTGGCAGAGTATGGGTGGTGCCATCCACAATCAGTTCAGCACATAGCTGGGTGTTCCCTTTTAGATGTCAGACATAGCTAAATAATACCTTGTGATTATCCTTAGCTAGGGAGGCTATTCTTGCTTCTTAATTAGCTTTGGAGCACTTGACAAGATCTCTAAGTTGTTTGTTTAAGCTAGAGAGGTAGTTACTCCCTGCTGAGCTAGTTCACTCTCGTTTTTGGACATTAGTTTTTTTCTCTTGTCGTATAGCCTGTTTATACTAGGGGTCCACTAGGGTGGCTTGTATTTCAGCAAGATCTGGTTTTAATATTGTTAGGTACAGACAATTGTATATAACTGCTTAAGTGGTTATATAGGGCATTGGTGTACACCTCTGCACAGGAGTCCATGTTATCTGCATTCAAGGGGGCTTTGAAACTTCTTATACCATCACTTAGTATGAGGTAATTTGTCTTTGAAAAAGTCTTAAGCACTTTTAAGCTTGATGGGGAATCTGGTCTTATAATTACATCGAATGAGACTGATTTACGGTCCAATCTTAGCAGGGAGGACATCACATGTGGGGGGGGGGGTGCAATGATCTCCCATGTTAGTGAGTATTATATCCAGGACAGTTGAAACTCTTGTTGATTTGCTGACTAGATGTTCCAGAGCATTTGCATTGACAAAGTCCAAGAACCTCTGAATCAGCATGTTTGTGGTCATGTATGTTTCCCAGTCGATGGTAGGATAATTAAAATCATCCATGAGTAAGGTGTTGTGCTGTATGGCAAGTGACTCTAGTAAGTCCAGGTATGCAGTATGCTTTTCCTGTTTCACAGTGGGGGACCAATAGCTAGCTATGATGTGGTAGAGGGCTTTGGCTATAGTTAATTGGAGATGGAATAGCTCAAGAGAGTCATACTGTTTGACCAGTCTTGAGGTGTACTTATCTTTAATGAAGATGGATACAACTCTTTCTTTGGCTTTAAATGCTCAGTTCATGGTCTGACCATATGAAAGGCATTGTAGCCCTGTATGGCCGTGCTGCTTTCCATGCCTTTGGACTATGTCTCAGTGATTGTATAGACATCAGCATCTTTCAAAGTGAAGAGTGCTTGAAGTGCAGTTTTTTTTTTAGACTCCTAGCATTAAGCAACATTACCTTGAGTTTATCTAGAGAGGATTTTGTTATGTTGGGAGGTTGGCTATTTTGACACTGCCTAAAAAAAAGGCACAATAGGGGTGGCTAATGTCTTTGCCATTATCTGAAACCCTAGAGGAGACAGGTGCAGATCATCTGTAGCAAAGCAGTGTGACCTGTCGACCATGTCTTCCCAGGTTGACAGATATTGGATCCCCTTGGACTTACACTAGAAGCTAAGACAATTGTTAAAGTCAATCATTTTTTGTTTATATTGCGACATCATCCTTGAAGAAGGTAGAATAAGGCTTATACCTGCCTGTGACACATAATCTGAGAGCTCAGTCATGTCTCTCTTCATATAGTCCAGTGAGGTATGTCTCAAGTCATTCACCCTGACATGGACTATGATGGATTCATACTGGTACTTGTGGATGAGTGACTTGAGTGCTTGACTGACTTGACAGATCCTGGCAACTGACAGGCAGGCAACTGATGGACTACAGAAAGGGAATAAAGTGACATACTTAGATCTAATTTTGGAAGGAAACATTGATGGAAGTGTCTCTTCCAGTATACATAGGAAGTTTGTGGATGGCAATCAATATTTACATGCTTCTAGTTTCCATCCTCCCCATGTATTGAAGGTTTTAACCCTATGGGGAAATAGTTCATATTTCCAGATTATGCAGTAATAAAAATTTGTTGAGGAAGGAAATGGAACAAACTAAATGTATGTTCTTGAGAAGGGGTTATGACCCTGATATTTTAAAGGAAGCCCTAACCAGAGTATGGGAAGGGGTGCATAAGAATAAAGATGGAAGGAATAATAGATATAGTTATGGAGTGAAAAGTAATGATCGGGTACCTGGCCATAGAGAGGTAAATAGTTATGCGACAAACCCAATTTATTATGTATCTGTATATAATATCAAAAGTGAGGAAGTAAGAGCATTGATAGAATATTATTGGAAATATTTGCTGTAAGATAGATTTCTGGTGGAGATTTTGCCTGGAAAACCTCTTTTTTCCTTTAAGAGGGGAAAAATTTAAAGGATATAGTAGTACATGGTAGGTTTTGCTTGCCAGCTACTGGTATACCAAATACATTAGTGGTTAAGGGAACATCATGTTGTAACAGATGTAGTGTTTGCGTAAATATTGTGAGGACTTTTAACAATATAAATGGGGTTAAGTTTGAACCCAGAGATGTTTATTCATGTAGAAGTAAAGGGGTGGTCTATGCATTGAGATGTCCATGTACCTTGTATTATATAGGGGAAACTAAAAGGGAATTTCGTGTCAGATTCATGGAACACATAAGAGATATTAGGAATATGAGGGAAGATAAAATAATTGCTTCACATTTTAAAGCGTTACATAGTAGTGATACTACTTTGTTACAAGGCACAGTTTTAGAAGCTGTAGAATGTTTTTGTGATGATGAAAATGTATTGAAGCATAAATTGTGGTATAAATAAAGTATATTTTGAAATCTAAAACGCTAGTGCCTAATGGTTTAAATAATGATCTAAATTGGAAATGTTTGCTTTAAAGGATAAGTGATTATTTAATTGAGCGAATACAAAAACCAGGAACTAATGAAGAAACAGAGATGCCACGGAAACCTTGTGCCAGCAAATTTAGACTACGCTTGGTTTATTTGCTGGCACAAGGTTTCCGTGGCATCTCTGTTTCTTGATTATTTAATTGGTTAATGACCAATGTTAAGTGTGTAAGTTATAAAAATGTGAGTAAATGTTTGTTACTGTTTGATATTCCTTGAAGGTGGTGACACCGAAGCACTAGAAAATAAAAAATTGGCACTTGCCTTGCTGTTTGTTTCTGTTTGCCACAATCGGTGGTTTTCTGAGTCAGAGTTGTTTTATTATAGGCAGGCAACTGTAACCTACTCCTTATTCAGTCTGGTGACAGGTCTCACAATGGAGTCACCTATGACCAATACATTACATTTTATGGTGTTATGCCTTATAGGCTTATTTGTTGAGACACTGATGTGTGTGTTATTATGTATTGTGGTTGTTTTTTGCATTGTTATGTTGCAAGTGGTTTCCATTTGGGAGGCCTCTGATCTTTTGGTAAGTTAGTAGTGAGTACCTCTGCATATGTGGGTTTATGTGTTGTGTCCTTATTTAGTGTAGGAAGTTTGTGTATGCGAACATGTTTGCTATTCCATTTGTCCTTATGTGAGAGTCTTGCCTCCAATTCATAGTGTAACTACACTTCTCACATAAAGTATTTCTTTCAGGAGTAAGTTGTCAGTATACACAAGCCATCTCCTGCATTGCCTCTGGATGCCCATGTCTATCAGACTGTCCGGAGAGATGATAGGAAACTGCCTGTCCATGATAGCAGGCTCTTACTGTATGTTTTATTAGGGAATGATTAGAGAATGGGTTAATTTGACAGGACTGTGCTGGTAGCACCAAGACTACAAGAGGGACCTATACTTTGTATAACAGAAGTGCAACAATACTTATTTTTGTCTTTTCAGTATTGGATTGCTCCAAGTGAAAGCAGATTCTCAGCAATCAATAGCAACGTTGCCAAACGATGAGCAGCTCTGTGTAGCTATGTCAAAGCCTGCACAAACACAAGATTTAAATATGAGCAAAGAGAGAAAGAGAAATTTTAACCTTACTACCTATCAGGAAAGCACACAATAAGCCTTCCACGTGCAATCCCCAACTCAGACAGGGTAAATCAGCACACTTCTGCCACAAGGGTGCAGAAAATCACCTTCTTAATGTAGAATAGCTGGTTTGGAGAACAAATGTAACAAGACCATGCAAACTAAGTACAACAGCCCTACAACTAACAGATATAATGTAATACAGTTCAATTAACTACTTAAAATAGCAGCAGACAGTACAGTTTTTCTAACTACTAAAGTACAGTCACAGTATATAAAAGAAGTGCAAAAAAAATATGCAGAACCATTTTGTGCGCTTTCTAGCTCAGTTAGACTAGGTAAACACCTACTGTCACTAAATGAATAATCTCAGTCCTCTTAATGTAAAAGCACAGTAAAGGAGTGTCCGGAGTGAAATGCTACTACATACAATCTTAAAAGATATGAAAGGCTACACAAACAAACTTAAAGATATGGCTACGACAGTGTACTTTAAACAGTTTATAAAAGTGTGATTACTCAATAAAAGTACTTTGCTTTGTATAAATGAACCAGGGGCCACTCATTTGTACAGAATTTATGCAGGCAATAAAAACAAGATAAGTTGATTAACAAGCCTTTCAGCCAATAAAACTACATGCCAAAATCTCAAGTGTTTCCCCAATCTAAAGATTTCAGGCCTCATCCCAGTATATTAGATGGAAAATCCACTGACCTCCTGATGTAAAAACAAGTGCTTGCTAGAGTGTAAAAATACACTACTCTATCCAACAGCTAGCTACATAATAAATTCAGAACAAGTAAGTCAGTAGAACAGATAACAAGAGGCGAAATGCTCTTTTTCTATTTTAGCACGAGGAAAGGCAAATAATTCAATACATCAACAGCAGTGTAGAAAGGGATGAGCTTATTAAGCTCAATTTACAGCAGGGGTGGGAAGCTTAACATCACCAGGTTTAAAAAGCAGATCAATGAAAGGGAGAGCAGGTGAGAAAAACTGGCAGGGAATCACCAGCAGTACTTTTGGTTTATGTAGGCTTGAAATCTTTTTAGAAAAAGACAAAGACTCAGAAATGTAATGTGCATTTAAGTATCACTCAGAAAACAATTTAACCAATGAAAAAAACATGTGAAATGTGCACCCTAGATAATTTAAGTGTCTGTCTCTCACATAGAAGAAAAACACCAGTCCAAGCTCATTTCTTAAAATGCAAAACAAAATGGAGTGGGTAAAACAGAAAGCAGCTCTATTACTCACAGACAAAAAAATATGTTTACTTTTCTCACCCAGCAGGGAATCACCAGCAGTGCTTTAGTTTTAATTGCATTTGAAATCTAAAGCTATTGAAAACAGAGGCACACACACACACACACACACACACACACACACACACACACACACACACACACACACACACATACACACCTGTCATTGATAAATTGCTAATAAGTACAAACATTGTTATTTTTCTTTTTTACTTTCTTCGATAACCCCCTCTCACTGGCTTCAACATATCCTGAAAGTCTGGCAAAGTTTCTTAACAAATCACTGTCAGAATTAGGAGAATATCCTCAGAGTAGACACCATAGCATAGTTATTGTCACTTTGTTCCAAATGAGCTACCATTCATTATAAGCTTTTACAGCTTCTAACTCCTTTTCTGTGAGAAATAAGAGCTATTCTCAATATCCACCATCAAGAATGCTCATAAAAGCATCGAAGAACAGAAAGTCAGTTTTGATTTGTAGATCACTGAATGTGCATAATATTGACGCAGCATTATAAGTAAGCAATGGGAAACCTGGGTTATAGTCAGAAGAGAATTGCAATGTACTGCACACTGAACCAGAATTTCTGTCATTCAGTTCTTCTGTAGTGTTTTAAAAATTAGGCTATAGCTTCTAACTGTTAGGATTTGGGTTTCTTATTGTGTCTCTTATCTAGGGTTATATATTTTGCAGTACAAATATGACAGAAGTGCAGGGGTGGCTCATGACCCAGAGCTACTAGGCCGCAGCCCCTACAGTTTCATTAGTTAAAGTTTTTTTTTTTCTGAATTATAAAATTTAATCCAAATTGTTTGCTTCTTCCTTCTTCTGAAGCAACACTCACATAATGGTATATATTACATTCCATTCTCAGAGTTCCAAGTTTTCTGAAAACAAAAGTAATTAGGTGTGTTTTTCAAAACAGTCCAGACTTTAGAAGTACTACTCCATTAAAAAAGAGAGAGGTAGCTATGACTTTGTTATGGAAGTTATTTGGGCGACAACACAGAGCAGCAATCTGTGTTTTCCATTGGCAAGCTGTGTCAGGTAACTGTGAAAGTGAATGCAGGTAGAAATAAGTAAAGAAAGTGTTCGTACTGTTTTTTTTTTTTTTGTAGACAGAGCCAGAGATACATAGTAGAAAGATGAGTCTGGGAATTAATTTTCAGTTAAAGCCTTGTTTCTCTTTATGTTCTTGTTTGGAATGCTGCCATCTATGTTGTCACACAGGGTAGAGAACAATTTGCTGTTTTTATGTATAGTTAAACATGACCTAAATTTTGAGAACTGTTCATTTGTATCAACTGAGTTTAGGAGAAGCAGGCTGGGCTCTCTGATTACTAAATACAACTGATTACAATCTGAGAGCACCTCTTTTGTTACAAATGTGAGCACAATGTACATTGCAGGAGTTATTGGGAGCTGGCTTGACAGTAACTGTTGTCTTTATTATGATGGTATGAGTTAACATATGATAAAAACAATCAACATTTCTGGAGGATGTGGTGCGTTTGTTTTAGGTCAGTCTGTATGTTAGATTAGATGCCTATTATAGTTTTGAAGATGGACTCTTTAACAGATCCAAAGGAAGATTCTCCATTATTAGGTGACATAAAATGAGGAGGAGAAAGGAAGGGACTGACACTTGTTCTAAGAAATTTTTATCCAAATTTGGCTTTAGGAAACCTTAAGAATTGCATTGTCCATTTCCTCTACCTTATAATTAGAAGTCAGAAATAATGTTTATATATGTGCATATGCATTTCTATTTATCCGTCTATCTATACAGGTTCACTGTATTTCTTTGAGTTGCAAATGAGTGAATACTCTGCTTTGTACATTTCTGTGGAAAGCAACAAAAATGTAAAAGTAAGATTTTTTTAGTATGTGTGTGTCATACCTCTCAACTTCTTAGAGCAAGAAATCTGGATAAAGCCAAAAATAAAATTGGGACAAAAGCCCAAAAACAGGGACAATTTTTAAATATTTCTCTTACAAACTTAGAAAGTTGATGAATAACAGGTTTTGCATTAGCATGAATTTTCTGAAGGGTATGAAGTCTATAACTCAAATGTCTGTCATTATTTTCTTACTTCAGTCTTTAATGGTTTGACACTAACTTGCCAGAAAACCACAATTTTATGAAAACCGGACCAAAAATATGAGGCAAAATCTAGACAGTCTATGAAAATCTGTACAGTTGAGAGGTATATATGGGTGCGTGCATACTCACACACATAAGCAATTACCTGTCTATCTGTCTATCAACCTATCTGTGTGTGTGTGTGTGTGTGTGTGTGTGTGTGTGTGTGTGTGTGTGTGTGTGTGTGTGTGTGTGTGTGTCTGTGTGTGTATCTGAATTCATGTATGCATTCTTCCCATTAGACTTTGTACTCTAACCTTAAGCAGTTTTACCTTATGCATCCCATCAAACTTTATGAATATCTGCTTCTTCTTGACCAGTGTTTTATTTCTCTTTACTGTATTGCTTATTGCTATCTATATCAAAACTTTTGTATTACTTTTTTACTTACCTTAATTTCAAATCATTGCTAATTTTGACATTGTTGAGTTTTGCTTACTGTTACCAGGGATATTATATTTTTTTCTACTAAACTACAATTTCTCTCTCACCTTTCTCTCCTGTTCTCCAGCTTTTTGTCCTGAACTATCCCTTGTGATTACACCTGGTGGACACCTAGACCTACACTAAATCTAAGTCAAGCTCAGCCATTTGCTTATAGCAGCTATCACAAACTCTGCTGCCTCA
Organism: Protopterus annectens; assembly: GCF_019279795.1. NCBI lineage: Eukaryota > Metazoa > Chordata > Ceratodontiformes > Protopteridae > Protopterus > Protopterus annectens. The sequence continues at coordinate 1,254,806,680 of NC_056727.1, forward strand.
ATCCCTCTCGGAATTAAAGCAAGCTTATCCCAGAAGAATCCAAGGAAGTACATCTATGCTGTTAAGCCTTGAACTACTATAGTTTTTAAGCCCTGGTAGGTGTACTGAATGCTCCCTGCCAGTAAAGCCAGCAGCCTAAACCCCCTCTTATCTCTATATCTCAGCTATTCTCCCTCATCTAGTCCCCTGATTTACTCTTGCTCGCCTCTCCCTTCAGTCCAACCCAGTACAGAGATTGCCCTGGTGGGCCAAGGTGCACTTCAGCATCTGTCCACTAGATGGCAACCTCTCCACACTTATACTGACTTCTTTTCATAGGTTCATAGGTTCATACTAGGCTATCTGCCCTAGGGCATTTATAAGCCTAGCCAGAATGAGTTTGGCTTTCGCCACCCATTTTAAATTTATTTTGCTATGCCCTTTTTCGAGGTTAGTATACTGTGCCTCTGTCTAGCAGTGACACAGAAGTGATACCCGGGGTAAACCTACGATTTCCCATCCACTCATCAAGATTCCTCTTGAAGAGAGTCAATGAGGGACTCTGCCTAATCTGGACTGGTATTTTATTCCAGAGTGAAGGGAGCCTCTAGGTTATGAATCTGTCCCTCCAACATGTCCTATTTATTTCAGTGCTGAGGTTCAAGTCTCTCGAGCGCGTAGCTCGATGGGATTTGGATTTTCAGAGGTGCAGCATGTCCATTAATTCCGGGCTGGACATGGCTTTATACGTCAGGCACAGATCGCCTCTGAACAGGCGGTATGCCACTGAGTAGAGCTGGAGTTTCTTTAACCGGGCAGCATATGGCATCTGTTTGAGCCCTTTAATCCTCTTGGTGAGGTACTTTTGAGGTCTTTCCAGTTGCTGCAGGTGTCTGGTAAGGTACATCCCAAAAGGGGCATTGTACTCAATTAGGGGCCTGATGAGGGATGAGTAAAGAGGCACGATGACCTCCCCTGATCTAGATGTGAATCCCTTCATGATTAGGTGGGCTATATAAAATGTTTTTCTAACCACTTTTGCCACGTGGTTGTCAAATGAGAGATTGCTATCAACTTGGGTCCCCAGGTCCCTAATTACTTCGTCTGTACTTAATGGATTACCACCTATGTGGTAATTTGTGGGCACTTTGTTTTTGCCAAAGGGGATGACTATACACTTTTTGGCATTTAGCTTGAGGCCATGGCTCTGGCACCAGTTGTCTGTTTCTATGAGGCCCTTTTGGAGGATGCTTGTGTCGGCTGGAGAGTCGATTATGGTGCCCAGTTTGCAGGCATCTGCGAACTTGGTCAGCCACAGTCCTTTTGTGTTGGCCTGTACCTCCAAGAAATATATACCGAACAAGAGAGGTCCCAGGACTGAGCCTTGTGGGACACCACTTGTAACTGGTTTGGAGTCTGACATGGCTCCAGCAATTTTAACCATGTGGGTTCTGTCCTTGAGCCAGTTTGCAATCCATCTAGTGACATAGGGGTTTATATTTAAGCTGGTGAGCTTATCTATAATGCCAGAGTGGAGTATTGTATCGAAGGCTTTTGCGAGGTCCAGGTAGGCTGTGTGGACCACCTCCCCCTCGTCAATGGCCTTGGTGATTGTTTCAAAGAAATCAACCAGGTTTAAGAGGCAGAATCTGCCCTTAACAAAGCCGAACTGGGTAGGATCCAGTGTCTGTAGGTCCCCAATATCTTTATTTATGAGGTCCATGATGATCCTTTCCATAGCTTTGCAGACCAAGCTAGTCAGGCTTATGGGGCGATAGTTTCCAGGATCCGTTGAGGCACCACCTTTATGGAGAGGGACCACTGTTGCTGTACGCCACTCTTTGGCATTCTTTTGGCACTCTTTTTTTCACTTCTTCTTATATTTTCTTATTGCTCTAAATTTTCTTTTTTCTCTCTCTCCCTTAAAACCATTACAGCCCACTATAACCTACTATTTCCAGGTCCCCTCTACTTACCCTATTGATATTCTACACTCCACTGATAGGTTCTCGATCCTCTGCTGCCCTCCTTGCTTCTGGTTTCTACCTGCTCCGTTCGCCCTGCGGGCTCACTATGGTCCCCTACCCTGCCCCCAAATCTCACCCGCCCCAGCACCTCCACCTTTATTATCATACCCACTAATATTTCCAGTCCAATCAGTCTCCAGAATTCCAGGCACACCCATCACCTACTCCACCCTAATTAACCTTCATTCACCTCTCCTAGTATTCCTCACCTAGCCAATTAGACTACATTACTATCCCAACACCCACTCCAATACTAAATCCCCAGCAAATGCTTACACAACTATCTATTCCTCAGCACTATTTAAGTACTTACCAGATCCTCTACATATAAACCTCTCTCATTTCTACATTTTCTTCAACATCAACTTAGCACCTCTAATTACCCACAACTCAAAATGCTCTCAAAACCCTCATTCATCTCCTTGTTACTACTTCTACTTCTTAACTTAACATATTTTCATTACCTCACACAGCCCAGTAATTCCTACCACTCACAATCATTCCATGTAACTAACCACCTTACCTCCTCTCTCTCATACTCTAACACCCCAATTTCTCCCCATCTATTTCCTATAAGAAAAACTTCTACTTTATCCATATAAACTAGTCACCACTCATAAACAATCTATCCCCATAGTAACTGGCAAATCCTTCATAATCACAATAGAACCTAATCTTTGCTCTAAACTGTCCAATTAACTCTCTAACCCAATCCTACACCTGATTACCAGTCTAATATCAGGTGATATCCATCCTAACCCAGCCCCCCCACCTCAACCATTACAGACAAGAGCATATTACTAACTTCTATAAACTCCCAAAGTATAGTTAACAAAATCCCAAACCTCCATGCCTGGCTCTTACATAATAAACCTGACATCTTATCCATCTCAGAAACATGGTTAAAACCCCATATAAAAGACTCTGAAATAACTCCACCAAACTATTCTATCATTAGAAAAGACAGGTCCCACAAAAAAGGGGGAGGAGAAGCTCTCCTCTACTCATCCTCCCTGTCAGTTACCCCCTATAACAAACCTACTCCTCAATTTAATAATGCTGAACTTCTCTTAACACTACTTCAAGTTAACAAACACAAACACATATGTATAGCTTCCCTATACATCCCCCCAGGGGATAATATTTCCACACTCGAAGACATCCTTTCCTGGCTCTCCAATAACATTAGAAATAAAACCATAATCTTAGGTGACATGAATATTAACTGGGCCTCCATTCAGTCTCCTACAAACCCACTTAACATTAACCTCTATAATTTCTCACAGCTAATCAACTCTATTACACACCCCTCAAAAAACTCCTCTAGCAGCAGTATTCTGGATTGGATTTTAGTCTCTCATCCCCATTATTTCTCTGACAGTGGTACTCTTCCCGACCCTCTTAGTGACCACATACCCACCTTCACTCATCGTCTGCCCTTACTCCTACATCGCACTCATAATTATATTACTGTCCGTAACCAAAAAAACTTTAACCCAACAACCTTTTCTAACTCTCTAAAAGCAATAAACTGGAATTGCCTAAAAACATTACCTCTAGATAACGCAGTTGCCCACTTCAACTCAACATTCCTAAAAATGCTAGACTTCCATGCTCCCTTAAGGACAAAGAAAATAAAAATCAATACGGCCCCTTGGCTTACCAAACACACACTAGCAACCATGCATCACAGAGATAAAGTCTGGGCACACTACCTGAAAAATAAGACCCCCCTCTTACACAATGAATACAGAACACTTAGAAATAAAGTAAAAAAGCTCATCATCTCTGATCGACAAAACTACTTCTCCATCCTCCAAAACAGTAACAAAACAAATCCACAAAAATTCTGGAAAGGTATCTCTACTCTACTTAACCCCAGCAAACCAGGCACCCCCACCCCGGACCCTAACGCCCCTGATACTGACTTAGCTACCCAATTTAACTCATTCTTTATTGAATCTATTTCCAAATTAACCTCTTCATTCTCTAACAACACCACATTCTCCAATCTACCCCCATCCTCCCATACCAACACTCCACCCTGCGCTGCTACCACTCCCTCACACTCATCCACTAACTTTCCACCCTCCACCTCTCCTCCTACTCTCACTTCCTCCCCATCTTCCCCCCCCAACACCCCCTCTCCTCACTTCCCACTATTCTCATTAAAACCCATACCCACTTCTACTATAAAAAAACTCCTACAGAAACTAAAGCCATGGACTAATGCTTCTGATAACATCCCTTCTTACTTTCTTAGCATAGCTGCTGATGCAACTGCCTACCCCATTAGCATTCTAATCTACTGCTCTATCCAGGAAAGTACAGTTCCCCAAATCTGGAAAAAGGCCTTTATCATACCTTTAAATAAAGGTGGCAACAATAACAGTGTGACATATTTCTGCCCCATCGCTATCCTGTCTCCAATCTCTAAACTCCTAGAAAAGTGTATCCAAATTCAACTCCTACCACATCTCTTAGATAATCACCTACTAACCCCCACACAACATGGTTTCAGACCTGATCACAGCACTATGACAGCCCTCATCTCCTTCCTTGAAACTGTAAACAAAGCCCGGGACTCTAGACTTATTGTCTCTACCCTACTACTTGACCTCTCTAAGGCCTTTGACACTATATCACACAGCCTGCTTTTAACGAAACTCTCAAAACTTAACCTATCTCCTTCATCCTTGAACTGGTTCTCCAGCTACCTATCAAATAGATATCAAGCAGTAAAATGGAAAAAAGGCAACCTCCTCATTTCTAAATACCCCAACCGGAGTTCCCCAAGGCTCCATATTAGGTCCCCTCCTCTTTAACATATTCATAAATGATTTCCGTAACTCTATCCCATTCTCAAACATTATCCAATATGCAGATGACTCAACTATTATCTGCTCAGCCTCATCTATCCCTACACTCCTCAAGCTTACTCAAGACGCTTTTTTAACCACAGAGCAATGGATGAAAAGAAACCACCTAGCACTCAACGCCTCTAAAACCAAATTAATGGTGTTCACCCCCTCTAAACTCACCTATTTCGATAGTAACACATTCTCTATTACTAGTCAAAACAACACACCTCTGGAACTGGTCTCAGAGACCAAATTACTTAGTGTCCAAATTGATAACCAGCTCAAATTCAACTCCCATATACAACTAAATATCAAAAAAAAACATCAAAAACTTGGTATGCTCTATCGGCAAAAGCACTACCTTACACCTGCTACTAAAATCACTCTTTCTACTTCCTTTCTTATCCCCTCACTTCTCTATGGAGTACCACTTCTAACTAACATACAGTCCTCTCTGAAAACACAACTCTCCTCCTGCTACAACAAAATCGCCAAGTTCGCTACCAGCCACAAGTCCTCCACCCACCACTGTTCCTCTCTCCAACAACTACATTGGCTAGAACTACCCAAGCATCTCACCTATACTCAACTAACTCTTGCACACAAGCTCATTTTCAACCCCTCCCTCTGTCCCTCCCTGTCTTCTACCTTTAAAATGCACCTACCCAATAGAGTATTAAGGACTAACAACCAAAATCTATTAGAAGTCTACAAACCAACTTGTCCCCCAGGCAAAAATCTTCTATCACATTTTTTAGCACACCTCTGGAACTCCCTACCTCCATCAATTCGTATCACCTCCAACCATTTTATTTTCAAAAAATCTCTTCATTCATATCTAGTATCCCAGTGGGAATGCTCTTGCTTCCACCCCACATAGCTAACACTGGTAATTCCATCTTCCTTTCCTTCTCCTATTTACACCTGCAACATTCCCTTAGAATTTCTCCTATCACATACACTCTTAGTGTTATTATTGTATCCACAAGAATACACCACGCTGTACCCCTTACATGTAGGATTCCTGATATGTAACTGTACTTCTCATTAATTACTTTGCAACATTCCTTCTTTGTTTATACCACCTGTAAGCTTCATCACTAGTCTGTATTATTTGTAAAAGTTTCATCTCTAGTTTGCATTATCTGTAATGCTTCCTCTACTACTTTGTAATTGTTTGTTTGAATCTTTTACTCTTGTATAATTATCATGTTTAACCTATTGTAACTTTGATTGCTTGGAGCTTTTCTCCCCAGGACTCCATTGAAAATGGGTTCTTCTTGGCCCAATGGACTATCCTGGTAAACCAACTGCAAATAAAATAAATAAATAATAAATAATAGTGTTTCTCAGATGTGCTACTTAGTGTAACTCTCAAGCAATAACTAAAAATACTCCATATGGATCAGTGTATTATCCCTGGAAACAAATTCAGATAATTAAATCAATAAATACAATTTTATCATGTGCTTTCTTTTGTTGAACTGGTAATTCCAAAAGGTCTATGGCCTGTTTTTTGGAAAGTGCAGAAGTAGTATTTATCCTGAGAAGGAGACTATACTACAATTACAAAGACAGTTATGTGGGGAAGTAGTACATTTCTCTGGAGGACACTCTGTCTATGTCTTTCCTACTGTTACAACAGATGTTTTGTTCTGTAAGTGGACATGAAGATGCATGTTTGACAGGGAATTATGTTGTTTGTTGAAATGATACTGTTATCATTGATTTGGTGAAGTCAACAATTTTGTATGGTTTACAACCAATATCCTACACTAAAGTTTTTTCTGGATAATCTTTTGGGGCAGATGATAGACTGAAACAAATTATGACATCACAGTGGAGGAGACCATTTCCATGGCTTACTTCTCAGAGCAATGACAGGCTTCATAGCAATGTACTTTGGGACACTGTTAAATTGTTGGTCTGTTTTGCTGCATCCCAGGTTCATTTTTTAATTCCCCTTAGTACTGAATATTTTGTGGGTGCTGCTTTTGCCTCAGTATTAGCAAGGTACACAGTAAAAGGAAGAAACTCCTTTCCCTCTGAAACATACTGAAGACCCATACCCCAAAACTAACAAAAAATTGGCAAACAAAACTCAAAGCCAGCAAGGCTAGATACCCATTTAGACTTGCCACTTCCACCAAAGGCAGCCATAAGTCCTTTTTCAACTATGCTAGGTATCTGAGAAACTTTACCCAATATTGTGCTGAGTTGTTGATAAATAATAACTCCTTCTCAGCCACTGGGGACCTAGCCCACATTCTTGTTGATAAATATATGACAAACATTGTTCTTACCCCCTACCACATTCTCCTGAATGACATCCTATCAGTACCTGTCTTACTGATTCATAACATCCTTCAGTCTGAGCCTCTTCACTGGCTCTGTACCAGAAGCATTGAAAACAGCTGTGATTGTTCCCCCTCCACAAGGTTGGCATTACAACAGACCCTAGCAGGTACATACTGATAAGCCTTGTTAGTCTTACCTGTAGGGTAATGCAGGGCATTATTCGGGACCTCCAACAGAATGATATTGGCAGCCTACAGTCTCTAGACTCAGAACAATCTGGATTCATGAAGAGCAGATCCTGCCTACTTAATCTGTTTGAATTTTCTAATAAAGACAAAGTAGTATTGGGTGAGGGTAAATCAGTTCACACAGCATACCTTGACCTGTGCAAGGCCTTTGATACAATTCCACACTTGGGCATTATAAAGTAATTAAACTCAATGTAAAGCCTTATCTATCACACTGGATATTTCATTGTTTCACTGACAGAACCCACTGAATTAGAACTGGGGCACATTCTCCTTTAAAAGGTGTGTTTCTAGTACTATACCCCACAGATCTGTATTGAGACCACTGTTATTTGATATCCATTTTTCAGATGTCAGAATTGGTTTGGAAGCTCTCTTGCTAACCATGCTTGCAAAATGATTCAAACTTGATCCTGTCATCAGCTGTCCTGACAAAGTCTCAAGCCCTACAGGATGGGCCAATACATACAAATAAACAGTTCCAGTACCATGATTTAAAATGAAATGCTAAAAAAGTGCAGTATCCTGTCCTTTGGAAAACAGGGGCACTCATGTACCTACCATATAAGCTGCACCCCCATGAAAACTGACATGATCATTACAGGCCTGGGCACTTTAATGGACAGTGAAGTCTCTTTGATCCCATGTGGCCTTGATTTATAGAGCATCCTTTTTCCTAACCCAGATGATTACCAAAGTGTTATCCCCAGATCCAAGGATAACACTTCTCTGTGCTCCTCTCCTATTAACTGTACAGCAGATCATGATGCCTCCTTCACCTTGTACTTGTCTAGAGACATGATGAAACTTGAAAGACTCTGATTTTCTTCACTAAGAAAATTAAGGGCTTCAGTTCCATATCCTAAGCAAAACACCTAGAAACCCTGTGTGCTCTATCTATCTGATACAAGGGAAATCGCTACCTAGTCATCAAAGCCTCAAATAATCTTGTGGTCTTATCTTCCTATACTTGTGCAAAACCAATATTACCACTGACTCATATGCAATCAGAACCTTATGGTAGGATAGCTACCTCTCCCAAAGCAGTCCTCTTCTTTGAAACAGGTTTAGCCTCATATTAAACAAAACAACTTCTGAACCTTCTGCAAACACAACCTAGATGAATGGATGGACAACTGCAAAAAATGCTCCGGGTCTTCCACCAGAGTCCCTAATAAAAATGGATAACAAGTCAGGGGAATTGCATTGGCTATGTGTCGAAATTGATCCACCTGATCAATTGCTTAGTAATAACCAATAAACCTGTCGACCTACAAGTCACTTGCTGTAGTAGCTTAATTGGTGTCTTCTTTTATGTCTTGGGTAGTTTTCAAACCATGATCCACTACACATATTTTATGAATACTTATAAATGTAATTTTGAATTCACCTTTCTGATTTAAGACTATTTGAATTGCTGTCATTATAATTTACCAATCATCCACAGCCATCAATTTAAGCTACTTTATAGTACACCTCAGGGCTTCTTTAAACATCCTTGAGGTCAAATTGCTCGAGCGTCAGTAGCCCGCAGGAAAAAAAAAAGATGAATGGCATAACGCTGTATGCTTTTCCCATAGGAAATCCTTACCAGTACAATTTCCAATTGTGCATTGGTAATGATTCCCTTCATTAGGGAGATTTTGCCCTTCTTTGAGTTGGTGCAACTGTGCAGTTGATATGTATAAGTTCAGGGTATATGGGAACTTGCCACCCTGCACAAAACAAGGAAAGAGGAGTTTTTCATACTTTTGTGTTTTGGGAATTTTTTTTATTTTCAAACTGATATACATAGCTTTACTACACTCTCTGTACTTTGGTACTGTTATGTCTACCACTCAGTATCTTGTGTGGATTATATAAATAACTGCTTGCTGCTAGTAACTGCTAGTTATTACATTATGTGCTCCACTTACCATAGCAGTCATAACTGCTATTTTTTATATTTTTCTTTGCAAATGTAATCTCACTTGCTTATTTGGATATAACTGTTTTTATAATTTATTTTCTCTTGTTTACATGGTTATTTTTTATGTAAAAGCAGTGCAATTCTACAGTATTCTCCTGCAGTGACTAGCATATTCAGAGTTTCTTGTTGTATTGCTGGGTAACACTGCCAATTAAATGTTTCCTCCCAAGAATCTGTTCTATTTTCCTAAATATACTGTCTTACTTTAGATGCACGGGTGCCATTTTACTCCCTGCCTTCCCTAAATATTAATTCTTCTATTCCAAAAACATTGCTTGGTATTTATGTTGAACCAATGTAAGCATCATTTGTGATATATTGTGCTGGTAAAACAAATATATAAAAAAATGTTTATTTTTTTCCCCTCTGCCCTTCAGTCTCTACCTTAACTTTCCTTTAAATGCTGCTGCATTGTACTACCTGCTATCCACAACTGCTCACTGGGGCTTTCTACTGTGTGGAGATGTCCATGGGCAGCCACATACTTATACCTTTTGTTCTAGTCCAAACTCCCTCTCCTAAGAATACTTATTCACCTACACATATTTCTCCATTTCTTTTTCTAGCAGCAGTTTATCCTGAAAAAAACTTATTTCCCACTTTTAGTGATGCAGCTACTGCACCCCTGGTCAGCTACTACTGTTGTACTTTCCCAAGATTATGTCTACTTTGACCTTTCGGAAAGAAGCCTGTCCTATGGACTTGTGAACCACAAGAAGTTTCTCAATTTCCCTCACTTTTTGGTACATGTAAGAACTGCTAGTTCCCTCTATTATAGAATCACCGTGGCAATTCCAGAAGTTAATTAGTGCCCTTTTTACAGAGACCGCAACACCACTAGAGTTGGTTTCACTTCCATGTATGACTTTCTGTTACCTCATGTAAGCTGCTGTCTGCTCGATCCTACATCTGTTACATTCGAATCCTTCACACCCTCTCCTTCGCCTTCTGCCACCCACAGTATTCTCTCCTTTTATCATTTCCTCTTCACAGACTTCTCCACGATTTCTTCTCATTATCTGCTGTATGCTATCCTCACACCCCCAAGTAGTTATTGCTTACTTTGCTCTAATTTCAGTGCACTGATTGTATTTTCTGATATTCTTTAGGGTCCACTCCACTCTGCCTTGCTATGCTCAGCTCTACTCAGCTTCTCTGCTTTACCTCCATTGGCACCCACCCCTGCATTATTTTCTTTATACTTACAAGACACCACTCTCTTCATCACACTGTTCAAGTAACATATACCTTTCTAATCCTCCTCTTTCCCAGTTATTCACTGTTAATTACCACCTTTTGGTTTCTTTCCCTTCTCTCTCTCTTTTCAAGGTATATGTCTTTACCAAATATTATCCCACTTCACTATTTCAGCTCATCATGGCTACTCTTAAATTACTACTTTATGTCATCATACTTTTTACTTTTCTGTATCTGTCCAGCCCACATTACATGGGATCCCAAAATACATCACCACTTATACCCACCAACTGTACCCCCACACTCCTTTTTCCCATTGAATTGCCCACCTGGTAGAATGCATGAAAAGGGAGGTACAATTGCTCTTCCAAAGCAGTTGTTTATGTGACATGTGACCAGTGCTCAGCGTTTTACATAGGCAAAATGGAGAGAAAATTCAGGGCAAGGATCTATGAACATGACTATGGCATTAGGAAAAATAATATGAACAACACACTGGCTAGGCACATTCACAACAATAACAGCCACAGCTTCAGTTTTATGGCCATTGACCATGTTGTCATTAGTGACAAGATACCTTGGGGGCTCCAATTGGAGTTAAAAGAATTGAGATGGCAGATTCTCTTGCGTGCAGACAAATGGTCTGGCATTAATGACAGGACATCCATCACTCCTGTCTTAAAACTGAAAGCCTTGGAAAGGAAAAAAAATAGTACAAGTTTAACGACCCTGCACAAGCACTTTATTAAAAAAGGTTTGATGTTTTTTAATTTAGTTTGTGTTTTACTCTTAAAGCTTGGCCATTAGAACACTAAAATAAGGTTTTTAATAGTACAACTTTGTCTTTAGAGAAAATAGTTCACTTTTTTACACATATTTAATTTCTAGAAGTATTCACAATATATATTTTTTAAAACGTGAAGTGTTACAGTTAGCAAAGGGTTAATTATATCCATTCATCTTAGTCATGTTTTAGCTGGTTCTCTGTGTCCAATCAGATTGTTTTAAAAGGTGTTCTAAAAAGGTATTTAAACATTGGTTGTACATATTGACTCTTGTCTGATGAAGTTAACATTGTTTTAACGAAAGTGCTCACATCGATTTTATTGGATTTATTTAGCATTAAAGTTCTGCTTTTACTCAACATTTTGTGTCCGGTGTTCCTTGGGACCCTTCCTGCCAGTGTCCTTTTTCATTTGGTTTGTTTGTTGCCTTTGTCATTTTCCTCAGAATGCATGTATTCACCTTCCTCTGTCTCCAGACAAAAAGATTCTAATTCTTCCAATGCACTCTCTCTCAATAACTTTAAATCAAACATTTCTTTAAAAACTCCAAATGCTGTGCCCTTAATTACCACTCTTCTACTGCTGAAGTCTGGCAACATATGCACCAATCCCAGTCCAGCTCCTCTTCGCCCTAACAGAAGCCTAATGCTTTCATACATTAACATTGGCAGCACTAATAACAAATGGTGCCAGCTTGAAAGTTGGTCTGTTTAGCATTCATAAAAATGATAGCTATACCTGATCCTTGGCTCTAAGTTCCAGAGCTCATATACCACCATATTTCACCTCTGACTTTCAGTTTTGACTGGCAATTTACTTGCTTCTCATCATGGAGGTCGTACTATACTATTTATCAGAAACAATACACACCTATCCCCCACGCTTATTGCTCCAAGCGATGTCAACTCCAATGGTGTCCTTAAATGGCTTCTTGTCTTGGTTTCTACTTGGTAGACATGTTAAACTTCTTGTGGCTGTTGTCTACATTGCAACCCCTCTGCCACTGCACAACTGAAATCCACACTAAAGACCATTCTTCAACATAATGACCCGAAATTAATTCTGTTAGATGAAGTCAGTCTAGACTGGCTAAGCTATCTGAAACCCAAACTCAGTAGAATAGCCACCACATAATCTCTCTCAAATGGTATCTCAATGGTAAAGATGCAAAATATGCAAACACTTCCTAAGTTCCCAATGATCACTATCTTATTTTTACTTCGTGATCACACAAAACACTCCCAGTACAGATTATCCAAAGCAGAACCCTCCCAGAGGCCTTTGCTGACAGCCTCAATGCTGAACTTAATTCAATTGACTGTTCCTACCTTTCAACCATTCTAATCCAATTTATTTCCTCTCTTTCCATAATCTAATTGCCCCAATAATAGACAGACTATACACTCTCAAAAATGTGAAAACATGCTGACCTTTACCTTGGATGACAGATTAAATCAGATGCTTATAAAAACAGAAATAAATTCTGGGTAAACTAGAAATCTAGGCCTCCTAAACAGGGCAATTTAGTTATATAATGGGGGATTAGTATTCTGTTTCTTTTCACTCATATTGTCTACAAATTCATTTAGTTTCTTACTGATTGATAATATTAATGGTGTAACGGATTAATCCAACTTATAATCTTCATTAAATATTTTGGTGATGTAACTTTTCCTTTTTCAAAGCAATCAAACCATAATAGTAATCCATTCATTTTTAGTAAATTAATTTTAACATTGTTCTGAGTTTCCTTAAATCTAGAGGTGTATGCAATGGGAATGCACAAAAATTTCCATTTTGATATTAATGGAGCTTTAAAAACATATTTTTGACTGTTTTTAGAATTGATTTCATATATATGCAGAGTCTATAAAGATTGAAATGAATGCCCTTCTCAGGTAAATTTTATTAACCAGATGAAAGGATTGTTACATATTTCTAATTCATCATATTTGATAAACTTATAAGAATTTAATATAATCTGCTCATGAATGTTTTCCATTGACTAGTGTAAATTGAGTATATCCAGAGTATAACACAGTTAAAATGTGCAACAATTAAATAAGATTCTACATCTGGGAAACTAATACCACCATACCCCCATAATATCATACGATTTCTATAAGCAATTCTCTGCTTTTTAAGATACCATAAGAATGAAGTTAATATATATATATTTTTTCCATTTTCTTTAATAGTTTTTTGTCAGGCATTAAAGCTATTGAATGAAATATATATAGAAAATCTTGTGTAACATTATAATTTTAATAAGCACTAGCTTATCATCAAAAGTAAAAATAAAAATTTCATTTTTAATTAAGCAGCACTTCTTCAATTATTTTTCTTCAAAATTATTTTAATAATTACATCCTAACTGATTTTTATTCCTAAATATTTTAGTTGTTTTTTTTCCCCAATTATATTTATATTTATATTTACTCTTACCATCTAGTAATTGAGTTAACACTGTTTTATTATTATTAAATTTCAGCAGTGATACTTCTTGAAACTTTTCAATTTCTTCATCTATTCCTTCAGTTGAATAATTTAAATTTCCTATAGTTAGTAAAATGTCACCTACAAAAAGTTGTATTTTAGATTGACAATCCTTGTTAATTGAGGATCCACTAGTTATTTTTCATTGCTTCTTAACTAAGGTTTTGATAACTAATACAAATGGTAGAGGTGACTAGGAACACCCTTGGTTTGTGCCTTTGTTTAAAATTAATCCTTGTGAAATGTAAAATCCAATTTGGAGTATCTATACAGGTTTTTAATATTACAATAAGTTGTTTTGGAAATGTAAATGATTCTAAAGTTTTAAACAAGTAGTTTCAATCTACAATAGAAAAAGATCTCTCAATATCTAAGCTAATAAGGACCCATTTCCTGTTAGTTTCTTTGGCCAAATTTAAGATAGTTACTACCCCTTTTATATTATCATATGTTAACCTATTTACCATGAATCATGTTTGATCTTTATTAATTAATTTATCTACTATATCTCTTAATCTTGTAGTGAATATGGAAGTAAATATATTATACTCTACATTTCATAATGAAATAGGCCTATATAAGGAAACTACCTTATTATCCTTTCTATATTTAAGTATTGGTGAGATTACAGAAAATTTCCATGAGGGAGGAATTATTTTGTCACTCTGAATTATCCTGAAAATGTCAGATAGTAATTCTAAAATATTTATCAGAAGCAGACTATATAATTCCATATGAAAACCATGTAACCCTGGAACTTTACCATTTCCCTTTTTTAAAGCTTCTTTAACTTCTATTAGGGTAAGAGACTTATTCAACAGGGATATTTGATGGCCATTACATTTATTAGTAACATTTTCTTTAAATCAATTTTGTAATAATCAAGATTATTTTCATCTTTATTAAGATCTTCATTGATTTTTTTTTAATATTAAACATTTCCTTTATGTCTAAAATAAGCTTATTATCCCTCAGTTTTAAATATGCTCTAGTCTTTCCTCTAGATCAAGTCCCTAACCTCTTATCAGTCTCTAATTTCTGTCCCATTTTTAATCTATACTCCCCACCAAAATTCTTGAAAAGATTATCTATGATCAAATCCTCCAGTATATCACAAAATATGACATTTCTAATAACAGGCAGCTATAGCACCAATACTGACATCTACACCCTCACTAATCTTATACTCTGCAACATGGAGCATAAAAATTGCAGTTCCCTAAAAACTCTACCACTAGATGAGACAGTCACTTATTTCAACCATTTTTTTTTCTAAATATATTTATCAATCTGGCCCAACTGAGGGCTAAGTGAAAAAAGCAACTCTTAATAAAAGGAGATTGTGTCTCAAAAACATGGAAAAAAAGCAAAAGAACATCCTCCCTTCAAGACTATAGCTATCTAAGGAATCTAGCTAAAAATATACCTAATGACACAAACATATTTTGAAGACATACGAAACACAAATCAAAACAATCTTAATTTCTTCTGCCAGTCCATAAAACAACTACTCATACCAGGGCAAACCTCAACCCCCTCCTAACAATAAATAGCTTAGATAATATACAACACAATTGAACTCACACTTTATAAACTCAATCCTATTTCTCACCAAACAAAATCCATTAGCCAAACTAACAACAATACACAGTTCAAACTCAACTCTGTCCCCACTTCAAAAATAAAAAAATACTTACAAAAACTGAAACCTACCACCATAGCTGCCAACAAATTGCCTCCTGGGTTTCTAAAAAGCCATAGTATTCCATGTTTCCATTTTAATGAATAGATCAGTAAAAGAAAGCTACTCCCCTAATATCTGGAAAATGTTATACATCATACCTCTTCATAAAGGTGGCACCTCTACTGACTTAACTAACTATAGACTAGTTGTTATTCTCCAACCCCTATCTAAGATCATAGAAAAATGCATACACTCCTAACTAATCAAATACCTCAATGGACAAAATCCTCTCTCTCCCACTTGACATAGCTTTCAACCTTATCATAGTACTACAACTGCCCTCCCCAGCTTTGTCAGTGAACTACAAAACAATGGAAAACTGATCTCAACATCTTCTTTGACATATCAAAAGCATTTGATACCATTTTACACTAAAAAATTGTCATGAACTTGCTTCCCTGGGTCTCAATGTCCTAACTCTAGCCTGCTTTCATCACTATCTGTTTAATATTTAATAGGAAACAAATTGACAAATGACATCAAGACTACTCTGAGTTCTGACCAGTCTCAATCAGCATCCCCAGGGATTAATTCTAGGATTCCATTCTCTTTAATAACTTTATTAGAAATTTAAACTCTGCCTCTAAACAAGCATCTATAGTACAAAACATTGACTTTACTGGAAAAGCTAACCTAGACTCTGCCACAGCTTGCTATGAGGGAAAGGTTAGTTTGATTTTGATTTTTTGTACTTTGTATTACTTTATTGCCTTTTTCTATTTTGTATACTGTGATTTGTTTTCTTTACACTGCATTTTACCTGTATTCTGTTTTAATTGCATATTAAAACTTGAAAAGAGACCACAGCTGTGTCTCTTGTGAGTCAGACAGAAATTAGAACAGGTCAGTTAAGGAGTCACACAGACGTTAGAACAGGTCAATTAAGGTTAATCATCTGTGGACTAAGGGGGTGAAGCTAGAACCTTCTATTTAAGGGGCAAAATAAAACATTTCAAAGCTTTACTACAAAAGCTCATCCAGACTCTGCCACAGCTTGCTGTGAGGGAAAGGTTAGTTTGCTTTTGATTTCTTGTGCTTTGTCTTACTTTATTGCCCATTTCTATTTTGTATACCGTGATTTATTTTCTTTACAGTGTGTTTTACTTGTATTCTGCTTTTAATTGCATATTAAAACTTGAAAAGAGACCACAATTGTATATCTTGTGAGTCAGACAGAATTGTTCCCACCTTCACACTCTGTTACTGTTGTGCTCTTAAACCCCACTGTCTTAATAGTTACATGCCCCTTATGTTAATTTGACCACATATCTCCTTCCCCTCTTTCCTTTCACTGGCTGGTGTGAGTAAGCACAAAATTATCATTTTGTGAAATAACTCACCGTCCACTATTTCAGTTTATTGGCCATCCCACTGTGTTCCATAGTACTAGAATACAAAAGTGCCCACCTCCTTTCAATCTATCTTGCTCTTTTCAAAATAATGGTTCTCCACTTAGACAGCTAAAGCTTAAGTTCCCACTTCCATATTTAACGGCTTAGTGCACATTGCAGTGTTTTGGATATTAAACCATTTTTTTATCTTACCTTTAAACATCTATTGCAAGACCACCAGTTATTGGAGAGCCCACATTTTGCCTCTCAGTAGTCATCTTGGGATTAGTGCTTCGGTTTTTCTCCTAGTGAGAGAAGGAGTACAGAAACATTATTTCCTGGAGACCACTGATTACCAGAAAGCCTAATAACTGCTTTATAGGTGACAGCTTCTAATCTGTGCTTATATTCTGGTCCTAGTGAGAGAATGAGCAGAGTGCATTGACTCCTGACTGTTTCTGGTTGGAGAGTGTGTGTCTGTGCTTAACGTTCCTGATTGGTCTGGTTGCTATTCAAGGCAGAATACCAGAAAAAGGCTACAAGCCTACAGCAAGGGTAAAATCACTCTCAAACTAAACAAAGAACTCAGAGGAGAAATAGAGTCTACCAAAGCCAAATGTGAGGTAAATTTGGCCTCCCAGGCCAAGGACAACCACAAAGAATTCTTCAGCTATGTTCGCAACCTCAAAGGCAATACACAATTGTGTGCAGAGCTCATTGTAAATTTAGCCACCTATACTGAACCAGAAGATATAGCAAGCCTCCTGGCTGATAAATTAATCTCCAGCTTTACCTCTCTTGCTCCCTCAAATTTCCATCAGGAAATATCATCAAGTATAATTCACCCTACTATCACTAGGGGAAGAGGTCATTAATGCTTTCTCTAAGACCAAGAACACTGCATCAATGGGCCCAGACAATATCCCAGGATGCCTTCTAAATAGCATAAAACATGACCTGTCAGGGCCTCTGAAATTACTATTTAACTGTAGCCTCCAAACATGCTTTCTGCCTCATTAATGGAGAAAGACAACAGTCATTCCTCTACAGAAAGGTGGGCCATTTACAGACCCTGGAAACTACAGACACATAAGTCTCACTAGTCTTATATGTAAATAATTATCATGGAGATGATCAGCAGTGAAATAGTAAACCTCCAGACACTGGACCCAACCCAGTTTGGTTTCATCAAGGGCAGATAATGCCTACTCAACCTGGTGGACTTCTTTGAGAAGGTCACCAAAGCAATGGATGAGAACAAAATGGTTCACACTGCCTACCTTGACCTAGCCAAGGCATTTGACACAATACCCCACTAGGGCATGGTTGACAAGCTCAAGAGGTTAGTTACAAACCCGCTTGTCACTCATTAGATAGCCAACTGCCTCACAGACAGGACCCAGGAAGTTAGAATTGGGGAGTCTACTTCTACAAAGAGGCCAGTCATAAGTGGAGTCCCTCAGGGATTAGTCCTTGGACTGCTCATTTTTGGCATTTACTTCTCAGAAGTCAAGGCCATGCCAGTGGACTCTGACTGACTAAATTTGCAAATTTGCAGATTATTGTGAATTAGAAGCTGTCATTGAATCTCACACTGACACAAATGTTCTCCATGAGGGGCTGACAGACAAACAACTGGTGTCAGAGCCATGGACTAAAACTAAATGCCAAGAAGTAAATAATAGTATCCTTTGGGAAGTCATCCTTCCCTGGTAACTATCATACTGACAACACCCCCTTTACAGTTGAGCCAATAGTCAGGGACTTAGGGATACACATTGATAGTAATTTAGCCTTTGACCACCATGTATCTACAGTGGTGAGGAAATCATTTTATGTTGTGCAACTTATAAACAAAGGCATGGCATCTAAGTCCAAGAAAGTCATTCTTCCACTGTATTCAGCATTCATCTGACCTATCATTGAGTACTATGCCCGCTTTGGTATGTACATAACCAGGCATATCCAATAATTGGAATATCCACGGATGCTCCTCACTAAAAGAATACAGGTTGTAAGAAGAATGACCTATGTAGACCGCCTCAAGGCCCTATCCCTGCATTCTGTCTCCTACAGGCTTTTGAGGGGAGATCTATGCCTGGCATACAGAGCATGGTCAGACCCACTCTGATGGACCTCCTGTATATCCACAAAACAAACAACACCAGAATTACCCATTCTACATATGTAAACATTGCCTGTAGTATAAATAGGACCTGCTGGAGAGATAGGTATGTATCCCAGAGAATACACCATCTATGCAACAAGCTCTTCATTCATGTAAAGCAGAGTTCCTCCCTAACCCAACTCAAGTGCAACTTGGACAACTGTATAGAAACCGGAAATTCATCCCTGGTTTGGCACCTATGTCTCTAATGGACACAGGCAACCTGTAAATGGTTCATCTCCCAGGCACATACTTACACTTATCAAGGGTATCAGAACTTGTCAGAGATTTGGGATGCATGGACAGGCTTAAAAAGGCCCTTGTGGTTGTTAGCCTAGTAAACACCTATGAAGCTATGAATATGCAGATAATGCTACATTGATCTGTTCTGATCAGATACAACCCTCCCTGCAAAACATAACTGAACAAGCATTTCTCTCCACTGAATCCTAGATAAATCAGACCTAACTGTAAAAAACAAAAAGACTAATTAAATTATATTTATCACTGGAAAAGCCGAAAGACACAAACAAACAAACTAAAAACTACCTATAACAGAAACATTCATTCCACGTTCTTTCATTTAGTAACACAAAAATAGAATGCATTTCTCAAAACTCCTATGAATTTTAATTGAAGATAGTCTCAGATATGATCATATGATCCACCTCTTCCAAGTGTTTAAAAAATGGAGAGTAGACTTCCTCTGTAGGGTGAAAAAATATTTCATTGACCTCCCTAGAAAATTGATAGCAAAAACATACTTGCTCCCATCCCTTGATTATACATAACCACTCCTTCCTAATTTCAACTTCACCCTAGACAGCAAACTAAAAATTGTCTAGAATGTAATAGCTAAATTTGCTGCAAATACCCATCCAAAGACTCACCATTGCATACCGTAAAAGATATTAACTGGCTTAAACTTTCACACTGACTTAACCACTCACTACTCTCTATAGCCCACAAACTAGCATACTGCCCTGAAAATGTTCATCTCTGCAAGGTACAATGCAACCTTATACTACTACCAGAACTCTCAGGTCCATCAACAAAACACAAAATAATTCTGCCAGTGACTCACTTTACGCTTATCATGTTGCAAAAATCTGGAACTCCACTCCCTTAGAACTAAGACAAGCAGACAAACTAATTTTATTTAAAGCATCACTGAAAAGACATTTATTAGACAACTGGCTGTGTTTCTGCACTACTCCAGAATGGTATATAAATACTACTTATAAACACTTTACTCCTGCCACATATAGAAACCTCCTCTTTCCATCGTATATATGTCCATCTGTTCCCTCCATCCACATGTCATCTAACTTTTGTTTTTCTACCCGCTGTATCTTCTCTGTCATATTCCACTGCATACTAATATTTTTTTTATAAAACAAACATACTGGCATCTTTTTGGCATCCAAAACTACGACCGCCTCCAGAAACTTTAACCTACTTACTTTACTACTGAATAACCCTAATTTTACAATAGTTAAATGGCATAACATCTTAATAATTTCTAATGTATCTTTAAACATATATCTCTCTTTCTAGTAACTATACCTATTCAATTTCTGTAAATACAATGCTTGACATTTCAGCTGTAGGTCCTAAACTTTACATATAGTTTTAATGTACATACATATGTGATTCACAGTATAAAATGCCACAATATTTTAATTTATATATGAGAATAATTAATATCTTTTGTATTTTGCATATATAAAAACTGCACAGCTATTTTCCCTGTATAATGTAAAACTCATGCTGTCTTACTCCATGCATGTATATGCATTGTTTTCTGTACTTTGTATCTATAATAACTGGAGCTTTTCTCTATGGGCCTCTACTGAAAATGGCATCAACACCAACTGGACTTTCCCAGTAAACAAAGATACATACATAAATAAAAAAATAAATGATATAATCACTGCAGCAATCATTCTTGACCTCAGAAAAGACATTTGACACTGTCAGTCATACTTAAACCCATCATTTGAGTTTTGCACTCAGGAAACTCTCAGAGACTGGCCTCTTCTCTGAGGTGGTGTAGTGGTTCTCTAATTACCTACATAATCGTATGTTTTCTCTCTCTCCTGGGACATAATAACACTTACACCTTTGGAATAACTAAAAAAGAAGGTCTCAAAAGATCTTTACTTGCTCATTTCTTCTTTTTGCTTTTCATAAATGATCTTCCCTGTGACCTCTGTCATACCAATTGAATTATATATGCAGATGTCACTTTAGTCCTGAGGGGGGAGAAAACCCTTCCACTCTGCACAAAGATGTCCAAAATTATTTTACAATGATGAAAATGGCTCAACATCAAAAAATTCACTATAAACTCTCAAAAATCCCTCACTGATAACTTTTTGATACACATTGGAATCTACAACAGATGTAACCCTTCAGTATCTATGACCCTTCAAACTCAACTCTTTCTGCAGTGAAAAGAACAAAAATGTTTCAGTTTACTGTTTGGTCAACATCTACATTTTCACAAGCAAGCCAAGACCCAAATATGCAGAGTTCTCTCTCAATTAAGAATTTCACACTAGGATATGGGCTCCCAATTATATCTCTGTACTCCTCACAAAATACCACACATCTGCAAGATACTGAAAACCAAAGACTAACATTTATTCATGCAACTATTATAAGCATCATTGTACCACCCTAAGTAAGACAAAGAACCAGATTCATGAATTACTTATTTCCACGGTGCTATTGTATGTTCATCATGCCAGAACCTGCACATAATGGTGTGCCATTTTGTATTCATTAAATGGCTTTACACACTGTGTAGAGCCACCAAACAAAGGTTTGTTTGTCTTTTGGCTTTTCCCGGTTAGGGGTTGCCACAGTGGAACTCCGGTCCGCTAATGATTGGCAGTAGATTTTTACATGCTAGCTTGCCAGGCCTAACGCACAACCTTCAATGAAGGAACGCCCATTCACGCATGTCGCCACACAGAAGACACTCTAACTGAGAATCGAACGGGCAATGTCTAACTGTGAGGCGACAACGCTACCGCAGCACCACCACCACTGCCCGTAGCCACCAAACAAAGGTAAACATTACAATATGCTAATAAAAGCATATGCAGCTGAATTGTATGCAAATAAACTAATCCAATATGGTGGAACCATTCAGGAATTTATAAAGTAACTGTGTAGAGATGGTGCAGCTCTTGACTCTGAATACCCAAACCTATTGGAATATAACCACCATCACAGAACAAAATGAAAAGCAATGTTACGAGCTACTGCTGCTCTCTTCCATGTGTATGTGCAACAGACTCAAATCTATGCTGCTGATGCTGCAGACAGACCTTGTCTAAGTAGAAGAAGGGTGTTCAGACCCCATTTAACATATCCTGGATGGATAGGGAAATACTACAGGAATGCAATCTCTGCTACTCCCACCACAGACCCAGGGGGAATCAAGGGGAATTTATACCAGTGGAAATTAAGGCATGCATAGCATTAAGGATATTAGCAACTGGCACATTCCAAAGATCCACAGGGGCTATACTAGGGTATCACAGGCCTCAGCTTCCAGACTATTTTACCAATATCTAAATGCTATGCTACAACATGCAAGGGAGTGCATCAATTTTCCAGCAGAAGAAAGAGCAAGAACAATTCAGGAATTCTATGCTGTAGCACACTTACCTGAAGTCTTGCGAGCTACAAACAGCACTCACATAGAAATAAAAGCCGCACCTGGAGAACAGGGAAAGACATTCATGAACAGGAAGGGGTTCCACTCAATGAACTGTCAGGTTGTCTGCAATGCCTGAGGGATCATCCTCAATGTCTCTGCAAGCAACCCAGGGAGTTATCATGACTCACACATATGGCACACCTAACAGCTTTACACAAGGTTTGCTAGGGATGATGTTCCACAAGGCCATCTCCTGGGTGATGCAGATTATGCACAGGAACTGTGGCTCATGACACCCATCAGAAATGCACACATACCCAGAGAAGAAGGATGAAAATGATGCCCACTCTCAAACTAGAAACATCACAAAATGTATGTTTGGCATGCTGAAATCACTTTTCCACTGTATAGACACATTGAGGGGTGCCCTGCAGTATGATCCATGAGGCTGTGCAGACATTCTCACAGTCTGTGCCATGTTTTGCAATATCATCTTGAGGAAACAACTACAACAGGGACAACAAGGGCCAGGACCACACATTCCTGGACTACAGGCAAGGCCAGCACCTCCCATAGATACAGACGAGGAATCTGTAGGGGAATCTTCAGGTGCAGAAGTAGCTAGCAGATGTAGGCATACACAATATGCCCTTGCCCTGACTAAGAGGCAAGAGGTAGCACATATCAACCTAAGCACATGCAAATATTAAAAGTGATGCCATCCAATGCCCACAAACATTACTTACCCATGTAATGTCTGTACACTGATAGCATTATACAGAAACAGCCCCAAAGCATTCAACTCCTAACTGCAGTAATGCCAAGGTAAGGGTGGAACCTATAGCACATGCTTAAATGCATAATAAGATAAAATACCTGCATATTGACAGTCTCGTACCTATCCACTCTGTGCATCACACATATATGCAACCCTAAGTCAAACAGAAATGAACAAAGCCCATGGCACATTCATCAATCATTCTTACAGGGAAGGTGGCACACTAAGAACTGCCATATGTGCAGTATAGCAGCAGTGAAATTTCAAATTTTGGACATCACAATTGTTTTTCCATTGCATATTGAGATATAGTCCAAATATGAATATATCTGTACAGGGCAAACATAACTAATGAATAAGTGCAGTGATTTGCAGAAGAATTTCCTCTGAGTAACTATTAACGATACTCTGTCTGCATCCAATTAGACTCTACTCCTTCCACTCTTTGTGTAGGGGATGTAAAACAAGGTATAGATAGCTACATGACTGCATGCACAGACCCTAGGACTGCAGGAAGGAGCAATAACAATTGTTAGCTGCTAATGGTTTCTGATTCTCTGACAACAACAAGCAATACTAAGTGACTGTTCTCTCTGTAGTGTTTGTATCATGCAGAGTAGACTTATAATAAAAATGTGTAAGCACCTGGAGAGCTATGAGAAAAACATTAACAGCATTGACATCCTTGTAGTAAGAGAGCACTGTCCATCCTCTGCTTAAAATCTGTCTGAAATGCTGATCAGCCATATTACACATTGAAACAAAGATGCAAATAAATGCCTATGACACTGCATTTCTGTAGTTAAGCTGAGAGGAGGGGAAGATGGTCAGGAAAATAAGAGAAGATATAGGTGGCAGTTTTGGCAACCTGACATTAAAATGGTTTGGACTATTATTATTATAAAGTATTGCTCAATATGACATTGATCTAGAGATGTTGCAGCAAATGAGAAAGTAACATTTTCTAGTCCTGTGTTGGTTCGAAAGAGGGATAAGAAACCCAACTGAGTGTGTGTTGTTATTGCACCGAGTTAAGGGTTCAATTCCAGATAGTGTGTTGCCTGACAGCATTAATGCATATGTTATGAGCATTTGATCTGGTTGTACCATACACAGACCCAGGAAACAATTTTGTCTTTTCATATTTATTACTCTATATGTGCTACTGCTGATACCTGTTTATGACTTTTTTCTGTTTTTATGTGTTCCTCATTTGCACACATTTTGGCAACATTTTGAGGAGTGAAAGAGAGGCCGCAAATTGAGAAATGTAACTGGTCATGCCGTCAGTATTGCATTACACATTCACATGGGTGTGCTTTGCTACAGCACTCTGAACAGCAGTAAGATGAAATTGTTGGGTGGAATATGCTTTGCAGAGCACAAACAGGGCTCATAGTTGAAGGAAACTGTACAACTTAATTTCTGTAATCTGCATTAGTGCATAAGTGTTGGTACTTGGCTCTCTATAGGATTAAAACCTTCCTTTTACCTACAGCTAAAACCACTATAGCTCACACTCATCTAATCTCTACACTTCTTTATGCCTCCCCCATTTTTACTAAACTATCTAAAAATAACCTCAGCAAATTGGAAATGTCCTACAATAACATTGCCAGATTTGCTACAGGCAACCCATTTAGAACCCACCATTGCATTAATATAAAGCAGCTGGGATGGCTTGAACTACAAAAAATTCCACCAACTATCCATAGCCCATAACACTCTTTATAAACCTTCCAATACTCCTATTCTATCCACCCTCATCACACCCTATAAAAATCTGAAGTCCTTAAGGTCATCTCACAAACTTCTAGTACATACCTCTAAACCAAACAATAAGGCTGGCGACTCTATCTCTTCTCTAATACTGTTGGAAAAGCCTGGAATCTTCTCCCCAGTGACCTTTCCTCACTTCCCTCACTATCACTCTTCAAAAACAAATTGAAACTGTTCCTCAGAACACACTGGTTATGCCCCTGTACTAAACCTGACTAGTCATGTGTCTCTTCATACTTTGCTCTACCTACCCTTTCTACTCATAAACTGTTATTCCTTCCTTATTGACCACAATTACTATCTCCCTCTAGAACTTTATATATTGTACCAGTATGCTATATTATGCCTGCATTCTGTACTGCTAGGCTGTTGTCCTCACTGAATTTTCTGTGTTAACCTGTAATATGCATTGTAAATATGATTCTTGTTTACTGTTGCTTATTTGTTATGTGTTGTTTTCATTGTTCTGTCTTGGAGCTTATGTCCCCAGGCCTCTACTGAAAATGAACATGTATCCAGTTAGACTAGCCCGGTCAACAAATGTAAAATAAAAAATAAAATAAATAAATAAAGTGTTTGGAACCAATGTGCAGTATTTCTAATAAGTGAGTGATGTGCACATTTTGTATACCTGTTTCTGTGGCAGAAGCTGTAAATATAGTGAATTTGTCCAGTTTATGCAATTGTTCTGGCGTTCAAATCCATACAGTGTGAAGGCACTGCAGAAATTAATAAGTTTATATGCATTGTTTTCTGTTTCTTGCCTTGTGCATTTGCTCACTGCTGAGCGGCACACAATCAAGCTTACCTTCTTAAAGGGGCACTATTAGGGTTGCCACCTTCGTTCACGGCTAAAACCGGAGAAAAGCCACGCCCCTTGCATCACCAGTAACCCCGCCCACCCCACCCCCTCTCCCGCCAACATACCGCCTATTTTGTGATGTCACGACAGCATCACTCAACGGGAACGCCCATTTTTTTCTTTCCCGCCGCCTGCCTTTGGCTGATTTACTATGCTTTTCTGTAAAAAAAGCATAGTAAATCAGCCAATTTACAAACTCCGATAGTCTGTTTCCTTTTTGAAACAGAATACCGGAGTTTGTACAGTGTTTTCCGGACTACCGGAGAATCAGTTTGATTTCCTGATAGTCCGGAAAAAAAACGGAGGGGTGGCAAGCCTAGGCACTATCTCGTTTCTAAAATCAGTTGCTTGCTAGAGACTTTGTTTACATTTTAGTGCAGTGTAAGTCACATGTTCACACAGAGGCAGGGTTTTCAGACAAGCTTGTTAGCATACTGATACTGCAGGTCATATTTCACAAACTTCAGTGGGGGAGGGAGAATTTTCAGTGTGGCCTTTTGTATTTTCCTTCCCCCACCCATAGGAAATTAGATTAGTTGAGTGACTGATTTAGCATCGGCCAGAAATGCTTTCTAGTCACACACACACTCAGATCTGTAGCCTTTGCAGCAGTGAAATGACATCTTCAGTATGTGCATCTTCAGTATGTGCTTGTTTTCTTTCTAAAAACTGATTATCCCAGCCTAAGCAATTGTATTTTTTTTTTTTTTTTTGTTTCATGCTTGCTGCTACATGCTTTTTCCCTTCACTAATAATTATTTTTCATATTGTCAGCAAGAGTGTTGCTTATTAGTGCATGTACTCATGCAGACATACATTTATAAGAGTTTCCCTCATTTCACAGGACAGTATTGCTTTGGACAGTTGCATCTTGGAAACAAACCCACTGAGCTGCAAATGTCCTAAGACTCTAGAAGAATAAAATCTTGCAATGTTTCAATAAAAATACGTCAGACAACTTTGAAATTGAATCTTGTTACTGTACTAAAAGTATTTCTCCATTAGTTGACACCATTCAGGAATCACAACGTAACTGTCTGTATAAAATACTGATTCCATCCAACTGAATTTGTTTTCTTTTTTCTTCCCTGTACTGCAGTAAAATGTTTGTATCTTTCAATCGTTTCCTGAATATTTGACTGCATTCTTGAATGTTTGTCAAATTTGTATGTGCTAGATATGTGATGAGTGTATTTTATTAAAACTTTGTATGTAGTGCACATAACAATTTTAGTGGTATACTTCACTGTTGATATTAGAATTCTCATACCTTTTCCTCAAACCTGTCTCTTTTGTTACTCAGATGGCTGTTTTTTTTTCAAATCTTTGTTTTATTTTTATTTCATTAACAATATTTTGATGTACAATAGCAAAGAAATGGCTGTGTTAATGCAACCACTTCCCCCTTATCAAGATGGAAACAGATAATTTAAATAAATAAATTCATGTTTCGTATCATTAGGTGTTTATCATATGTATTGCGCTTTGGTTGTTTAAAATGTATTCAATGTATATGTTTATGTCTTTATAGATCCACGTATATTTGTATGTCTACACATACACACATACACACACACACACACACACACACACACACACACACACACACACACACACACACACACACACATTTCCATTTGTCATATGCCACTTGACAAGAGTATTAAAAGTGTGACTCAGACTACAGAAACTACAGACCCATAAGATTAACCAGCCTTATCTGTAAGGCCATGGAATGAATCATTTTGGACCCAATAAATAAGCACATAGGTAATCTCCAAACCCTTGATCCAACAGTTTGGTTTTGTCAAAGACAGGTCATGCCTGATAAACCTGGTAGACTTCTTCAAAAACATCACCAGCACCATAAATGAAGGCAAATCTGTACATACAACCTATGTTAAATTAGCAAAGGACTTGACACAGTCCCACATTCAGGCATCACTGATAAACTCTCCCAGTTAAATATCAACCCTTATGTTGTCAGGTGGGTTGCTAACTGGCTCACTGACAGATAACACTCAAAGTTGGGGACTTTACCTCAAACGGCAGACCCTTTAGCAGTGGAGTTCCACAGGGATCAGTGCTGGGTCCCCTGTTGTTTGGAATATACTTCTCTGAAGTTCAGGCCAGAACAGAGGGGCTGTGGCTGACTATGTTTGCTGATGACTGCAAATGAGGTGCAATCACTGAATCTCCAAACGATGTCAGTATACTCCAAGACGGACTTACACAGTAAACCGATGGATAGTCAAATGGCTCATGGATAGGACACATGAAATTGGGGGGGGGGGGTTCCACCTCCACCAATAGGCTAGGCCTGTTACTAGTATTGTT
Organism: Protopterus annectens; assembly: GCF_019279795.1. NCBI lineage: Eukaryota > Metazoa > Chordata > Ceratodontiformes > Protopteridae > Protopterus > Protopterus annectens. The sequence goes on from NC_056727.1 coordinate 1,254,835,211, forward strand.
CACAGGACTCAGCAGTTGGATCGCTCCTGTTTGGAATACACTTCTCTGAAGTCATAGAAAATATAGAGAGTCTTTGGGTGACCATATCTGCAGATGATTGCAATGACTGATTCCTCCAAAGATGTAGATACCCTTTCGGTGGGTCTGAGAGCAAAGTAACTGGTGCCAGAAACATTACTTAATACTCAATGCCAAAAATGCATATTTATACCCTTTAGGAAGGAGACCACCCCTACAAATTGCAATGTTGATAACACTCCCCTAAGAGTAGACCCATTGGTAATGGACTTAATAACTCAGGTTGACAGTAACCTGAACTTTGATCACCATGTGTTCATGGTGGTGAGACAATCTTCTATAAGTTAAGGCATGGCATCCAGATCTAAGGAGATCATAATCCCACTAAGCGTAGCCCTCATTAAACAAATAATCGTGTACACTGCACTCTTCAGCATGTACTTAACCAGGAATTTGCAACAACTATAGTGGCCATAGAGATTCCTCATTAATAGAATGTTGTTGTTGTTGTATCTTTCGACTTTTTCTGGTTAGGGGTTGCCACAGCGGAACTCCGGTCCGCTAATGATTGGCAGTAGATTTTTACCTACCGAGTTGCCAGCCCTGACGTACAACCTTCAATGAAGGTACGCCCATTCACACATGTCTCCACACAGAAGACGCTTTAGCTGAGAATCGAACAGGACAACATCTTATTGTGATTAATAGAATACAGGGTGTAAATAACATGTCCTATGTGGATCACCTCAAACCCTTGTCCCTGTACTTAGTCTCCTGCAGACTACTGAGAGGTAGTCTATACCTAGCCTACAAGGCCTTCTCAGATCCAGCCCTGATGAATATGCCAAACATTCGCAAAACAAACAGCACAACAATTATCCAATCTAAGGATCTAAACCTCATCTGTGACATAAGCAAAATATGTTAGAGGAAAAGGTGTGTGTTTGAGAGATTACCCGTTTTCTGGAAAGGACTCGCCATTTATGTGAAACAGAGCTCTTCTTTAAGCCTATTCAAATAACATTTGAACCAATGTACGAGAAATCATAAATTCACCCATGCGTATCACCTGTGGCCTTTATGGACAGCAGCAGCTTATAGATATTCTAAGGCACAGGCATACAACAAAGTCTTTCTGGTCCTTGGACTTAAAAAGGTTCTAGGGCAATTAGCCTGGTAACCTCCAATGAGCATTTCTTCTAGTGAGATGCAAATACATGAAACTGCTTTTCTTACAATTTTGTGTAACAAGAACACATTAGAATCCAGAAATGCATATAATAACCAAATATCATCTATAGCAGAATGTAGGAAAAGGCAGGACCTAAACTAAACTATACATCACCGAGTATGACACTGATGTATACAATGAATTTTATATAGCATTTGTCACGGACAGAAGTATGTTAAAAAATAAAAAAGACAACTGGGTACACAAGTTACAAGATTAAAAAGTGCCCGGTCCTCATATGTGCACAGGTTCCAGGACTGGAAGAACTTTTTGTCGAATCTTCATGGCAAAGAAACATTCCAACAATGGGGTCAGGCCAGGTTGAGGGAAAGGCTGTCCCTGCCCCATTGTAGAAGGAAGTAGTATTCCACAAGAACTGATGGGCCAAAAAAGAGCCCTAAAGATGATTGAGTGGACTACTGAGGATAAGAAAGAAATTATGTATAGTTACTATTATGTAAAAAGCTCAGAATTTCCAGACAGAAGCTAATCTAAAAGATTGAGAGAAATTAGAGGAAAGAAAAATATGTGCACAAGGAAAAACTGTCAAAACCTTCAAATGCATTTTTGTGTTCATTGGTACAACAGATCCATGAAAAACATTACATAGACAAAAAACATTGGGCTGTTTGGAAGAAGTAACCAAGGAAGTGCAAAAATGTAAATAAAACCTAGAGATTTTTTAAAACGCATGAACAATAAACATGGACATAAGAAAGAGAGAGAAATCTGATTTGCTGCAGGATTTATGTAAAGGATAAAGCCAAAGTAATCAATACCAGAAAGCATCTTCAAATCTAAGAAAGAGAGTGGTTTGCACCCAGCTATTAGTGGGAGGTGATTTCCTGTAAGAATGTGAATGCAGCAGCAGCATTGTTCACATGGGAACATTCTAGGGTCCTCATGTGCACTGGGACTGGTTCCATTTTTTTTTTTTATTCCAGCAGTGCCTTGAGTGAATTTGATTTTTTTATAGCAGAAGGCTGGAGCATTTCCAAGAGCTTTTTTGAGCTCTGGGCTGTTGTTGATGAAACCCCAATGGTTGCAGAGTATTTTCCTGATTGCTGTAGCATCTAGGGAGATGGGGAAAGGGAACTCAGTGTGGTGGTTGTGGTCAGGGTTCGGTCTATTGGTGAACCCGTGTATAAGTATGGGCAGGTGCCAGCTATGTCTGTACAGAACTACCGCTTGCACAGTCTTGGTGATGAGGTCGGGTGGGTAATGTGTCTCAAGGAACAGGTTTATTAGCAGATCGCATTCCTTTTGGAATGTGAGGTCATTGCTAATGATGAGTCTGAGCCTCACGTATTGTCCTTTCATGATATTTTTCATCATGAGCCTTGGGTGTTGACTTTGAAAGTCAAGGAAGTTATTTCTATATGTGTCTTTCCAGTAGATGGTGGAGCTGAAGGAATCTGTCTCTAATAGCTGGGTGCAAACCACTCCATTTCCTAGAATGTTACAACTGTAACTCCACCAACTTAGTATACCTCAGTAAATGTCACTACTGTTCAGCGTACTACATAGGAATGACCACACAGAAGCTTAGCGACAGAATCAAAGAGCACTACCGAGCCATTAGATGGACAGACCCATCTAATGCACTAGCCAGACATAGCAAGTTCTGTCAGCAACCCAGGCAATTTCAAATTCCTTGTCCTTGAAAAAGTCATTACCTTCTCTGGAGACTTCAACACCTTATTAGAAGTAAGAGAACTCAAGTGGCAGATTGAACTTAGGGCAGACGCCCCAAGGACTGAACAGGTCTTTAAATATAAAATGCGCTCTCAAGTGGATCAAATAAACAATCCCACTCACGTCACACATTTACATCAGCTGTTATGTATACTCAGCACTTTTAAAACGATATTTAAGTGTAAACATTTTGCTTAAAGGAGATTTTTGAAGAAGTTCATTGGATAACTAAAATTGCGAATGAAAGCGCTCAAATCTACCCTGTGTTAGTGTGGTTTTCCCCGTGCATAGTCACCAGGTAATTCTGCTTGTAGCAATTGTCTTTATTCGTGGTTCCAATGTATTCCGTCAGTTATATATATATATATATATGTGTGTGTGTGTGTGTATGTGTGTGTTTGTGTGTGTGTGTGTGTGTGTGTGTGTGTGTGTGTGTGTATATATATATATATATATATATACATTTACACCCACACACACACACACACACACACACACACACTCACACACACCCCTGCCATGAACTCTGATGATGATGGCTGTGAAATGGGTGTAGTTATCAAATCCCATTCTGATATTCAAAATCTCCAGCAAGGACAACACCGGGCAAATGCTGTGTGTGTTAATCATGGGCTTACCTTCTCTACTCAGAAATGCAGCATCATTTATGTTAGTAAAGCTTGTATCTGTACCACCTACCATGCAGACATCTCAATCTGTCACAAATCCTTCTGCTTTAACAGCTTATCCTTTGTGGTATCTCCTCAAATTCCAAATAAGTTATACCCTTACTATATTCATCCTGTATTAGATCCATCATTGAAAACAGTGTCCCCATTGGCACATACCTCACAAAGTACTGAAAGTGGCTCAAAACACTTCAATGTTTCCTCACCAAAAATATCTTGGGTCTCTGTAACCCTAGCTTCTCTGACAGACGGAAAGACCTGTCTCTCTACAAAGTGTCCTACACATTCCTGAGTGGGTCATGTCCACTAAAGTTCCCATGCTATGAATGACCTAGCAACATCACCATCACCACAATAAAACTAGTTGTAAACCTATACTGTCGCATCAAGAATACCTGAAGGCATGACAAATACATTACCCAATGCATTCCACATTTGTGAAATAGGCTGACTTTACATGTCATACACGTTACTTCTTTTACAACCAATTTGGAAAAGTGTAAGAATTCAGGACAAAAACAAAAACAGCAAATCCTTGTTCTCAAAAATCTGTTGTTTTTTACTCCCCAAAGAAAAGTATATATTTTCTTTCAGTCTTTTGGGTATGAAATCAAAGTTTAATTTTTCTAACCTTTTTATATCCATCATCAGGAAAAACTACTAATGGGAGTCTGGGTGTGTTGTGTACTGCCTTATTAACATGCAAACAATAATAATAATAATAATAATAATAATAATAATAATAATGTATTACTTAAACTACTAATGGGAGTCTGGGTGTGTTGTGTACTGCCTTATTAACATGCAAACAATAATAATAATAATAATAATAATAATAATAATACTAATAATGTATTACTTAAACTACTAATGGGAGTTTGGGTGTGTTGTGTACTGCCTTATTAACATGCAAAAATTATAATAAAAATGTATTACCTAGGTCAGTTTTTAGTTCATACTACATTTTTTCAGCCAGTTTAGGTTTAAGTCATTTACTCACAAAACATATTCATATCCAAATTGCCTCAGCTTTAGTAAGAAATCTTATTAAATGACAAAGAAGGACATTCACAAGTGGTGATCTTTAAATGTGTGCAAACTGTACCCTGTGCAATACAAACAAAAGCTATTAGCACGTAATTTTATCTTTTACCTACCATCACCACTAGTTACAACACAAAATGACAGACGGGGGGGGGTCACAGCTGGGTTTCTGTGGGGATATAGAACATTACTAATCCTCCTCCATCTTGTTATTGAAGCCTTGCAACTAAGTATTTAATTTATTTTGTTTGTGTGTATGTATTTATTGAATCCAAAAAGTAATCAATTTTCAGTTGTAAACCATAAAGATCCAACACACAAGCACACAAACACACCTCTCAGCTCTCCTACATTTCGAGGAACACATCTAATTTGTTCTCAAATCCCTTCTAAATCGGAAATTATTTTGAGTGCATAGCAACCACTGAGTAGCTTTTCCCTAAATATTTTCTCTTTGTCCAGAATTCTTTGGTAAAAGTTGAAAGACATGACACATACATAAACACACAGATTGTGCTAGCACATATGCAGCTATTTCCCACATTAGGGGAGCTTTTCCATTTTGTCAGCCTCCAACTTGTTACAAAAATGTTTATTGCAGTCCTTTACAAAAACTGTTTACAATTAAAAAAATAAGTGTACTCAACAAAGCAAATACAATTTACTGCGCTGTCTAATCAATAAAAGTGGTCTGATGACACAGATATGAACTTTCCCACTACCACTATTACCAGCTTGGTGGATATGGGCATCCTTAGTCAATAGAGAAACTGCCCCATATTTACATACAGCCAGTTAATTATTAAACAAACTCATATGGTATGTGAGAGATGTATTTATACAATGTCAGTGGAGGCAAAGTTCTCACGTAAAAGCACTCCTAATGTCAATAAGGTTGTCAGTAGTACACACACTGCACCGATCACACACAATTCAAAGCAGAAACATAGACCCATATATGCTGAGGCATTTAAATGTAACCTACCTAAACCCCAAAGACCTCCTAGGTAAAGTACACATAGCACACTCCCTTAGCAACCCTGAATGCACTCTTTCAAAACAACACCCACATCAACCCATACAGCCACATCTCATGGAGCTTCTACTTCTAACCGCATATGGCAAGCCACCACAGTATCTAATATTCTAGTCAATGGAGGCCCCATTGTGAGATACACTGATGTCCCTCTCACCAGGCTGAGTAAAGACAAAGTCACGGTCAGTTGCTTATCAGGAGCCAGGGTCCACCACATTATGAGTGCACTTAGGTTGTTGGACCACAAGTACCGGTATGATTCAGTCATAATCCATGTCGGTGTAAATGACTGGAGATATACCTCCCCAGACAAATAAAGAGGGACACCATGGAGCCCTCGGAATGTGTCTCAGGCTGGAATGAGCATAGCATCAAGCAACATTTTACCTTCTCTAGGATGATAAATAAATAAAATAAATGATGACACAATATGAAGAAAAGATGACTGACTTAATTGGCTTGGTTTCTGGTCTCATTCTAAGGTGATGGAATATTTGTCAGCATGGAAGGATATGGTTAACAGACCATGCTGGTTTGCCAAGGATGGCCTACACCTCTCCCTTCTAAGCTTTCAAATATTAGCTAAAAAAATTGTTCTCCCTGCATAGTGTTTTTTTTAGGTAATGCCAAACTAAAAGCACTTCCAAAATAACAAATCAAAACCAAGGAAATCTAAAGGTGTTACTGCTCAATGCGCAGAGTCTTAACAAAAAAATTCACTCCATAGAAGCTCTGCTAACCATAGAGAATGCCAAAGTCTATGCATTCACTGAGATACAGTTTAAAGCTGTGTAGAGAACACTGACAGTGCAAGGTTATAATGTCTTCGATACATTTACATCATCCACTACACAAACGGAGACTAAAGGTGGAGATGTCTCAATTTACATCAAAAACAAATATACCACAAGGCTTGCAGCTTCTCCACATTCTATTCACCACAGGGAAAATCCAATACCACTTCCTTACAAGCTGTAGGTCCCCCTATAAGACCAAGGAAACCCATACCATATATTTAAACTTATTGGAAACACTTGCCACCCACACTACTGTGATAGACATGGGTGACTTGAATTATCCCACTATTAACTGGGAATTATATATGACACCAAATGTACAGGCATAGAGACTCCTGGATTTTGTAAACACACACACATATGTATATATGCACACACTAATATATATATATATATATATATATATATATATATATATATATATATATATATATATATATATATCTACACAGTGCAATGGAAAACTATTTGCCTACTTCCTGATTTCTTATTTTTTTGCATGTTCATCACACTTAAATGTTTCAGATCATCAAACAAATATACATTTTAGACAAAGATAACCCAAGTAAACACAAAATGCAGTTTTTAAGTGCTGATTTTATTTAGTAAGGAAACAAAACTATCCAAACCTACATAGCCCTATGTAAAAAAGTAATTGCTCCCTAAACCTAATAACTGGTTGTGCCACCCTTAGCAGCAACAACTGCAATCAAGCATTTGTGATAACTGGAAATGAGACTTTCACATCGCTGTTGAGGAATTTTGTCCTAATCTTCTTTGCAGAATTGTTTTAATTCAGCCATATTGGAGGGTTTCTGAGCATGAACCACCTTTTTGAGGTCATGGCACAGCATCTCAATTGGATTCAAGTCCAGACTTTGACTAGGCCACTCCAAAACCACCTTCATTTTGTTTTTTTTAAGCCATTCAGAGGTGGACTTGCTGGTGTGTTTTGGATCATTGTCCTGCTGCAGAACCCAAGTGCACTTCAGCTTGAGGTCACAAACTGATGGCTGGACATTCTCCTTCAGGATTTTTTGGTAGAGAGCAGAATTCATGGTTCCATCAAATCACAGCAAGTTGTCTACATCCAGAAGCAGCAAAGCAGCTGCCAGACCATCACACTACCACCACCAGGCTTGACTTTTGGCATGATGTTCTTTTTCTGAAGTGTGTCTAGTGAGGTACATGCCAAATGGAACATTATACTCGATGACTGGCCTAATGATGAAAGAGTAGTGAGATATGACCTCTTTCTTCCTGGATGCAAAACCCTTGGGAATGAGATGTGCCACACAGAAGGACTTTCTGACTACAGTGGCAATGTGGTAGTCGAAGGAGAGGTTGCTATCAACCTGTGTCCCCAGATCTCTTATAACACCTTCAGTGTTCAGTGGGCTCCCATCCATATGGTAATTAGTGGGAATCGAGTTTTTCCCCAAGGGGGTGATTACACATTTTTTTTGGCATTAAACTTAAGGCCATGGTTTCAGCACCAGCTATTGGTCTCAGTGAGGCCTTTCTGTAGGATGTCTATATCACTTGGGAAGTTAATAATGGCTCCCAGCTTGCAGTCGTCTGAGAACTTGGTCAGCCAGAGTCCCTCCGTGTTGGCATGGATTTCTGAGAAGTAGATGCCAAACAGGAGAGGACTCAGGACAGATCCCTGTGGGACTCCAGTCATGACTGGTCAGCAGTCTGACTTTGAGTCCACTGCTTTCACACTGTGGGTTCTATCTGTAAGCCAATTTGCAACCCACCTAGTGATATAAGGCTGGATGCCTAGTTTGATGAGTTTATCAGTAATTCCTGAGTGGGGAATGGTATCAAAGGCCTTGGCCAGATCGAGGTAGGCTATATGAAGTGCCTTGCCCTCATTCACAGCTCTGGTGACTGACTCAAAGAAGTCAAGCAGGTTGAGCAGGCATGCTCTACCTTTCACAAAACCAAATTGCGTATGATCTAAAGTTTGAAGATTCCCTATATCCTTGTTAATTAGGTCCAAGATGATGTGCTCCATAGCCTTACATATCAGACTCATCAGGTAAATTGCGCGATAATTCCCAAGCTCTGTAGTGTCATATGCATCAGTCATACTTATTTATCCCTACAACATATACCCCAAATTCAAGATTTGATATAAGTAATGAAAGATAATTTAAATGATCCTTTACATAAAAATGTACACAAAAGGAAAATGCAATAAATATTATATAAAAAAAACCTACCTAATAAGCTACAGTAAAACCTTCAACAATGACCACATCTTTACAGATGAGCTAAAATCCTGCAGAGCAAAGCAAAAAGAACACAGTAAAACTCCTAGAAAACCATACTCCCAAGGAATCAATGAAAAATAGCCAGTTAGCAATGTAAATAGCACTCATCCATTAACACAAACACACACACACACACACACACACACACACACACACACACACACACACACACACACACACACACACACACACACACACAAATTGCTGCGCACTCACAGTTCAGGAAAACTAGCAACCTGTAAAAAATGAAGCCTATAATACAACGCTTTACAATATATGAACCACGACATGGAAACAAGAAGTACATCAAATACATAGTGCCTACTTAAATTTCTCCAGCAATGGAACCAGACACATGAAATGCCATCAATAGCATGGCTTAAATTAGTGTCTTCCAAACATAAAAATGCTCACTTACATTCTAGCGGACAGGCTCAGCGGCTCTATTCTGATGCCTTACAAATGATCTCTGAATCCTTCAGTACTGGAACAGATTTCCTAAGGTGGGATCGTCCTTGCTGCAATCTCTTCATATCTCCTTCCAACACGAAATGCAGTGAGTTTTTCTCTCTGAACTCCCACAGGGGGAAGCCTTGAGAGATGCACTGGTGCATGCTTGGTCTCCCAGTCTCCTTTATGCTTATCCTCTGCTTTCCCTCATGTCAAAGTTTCCTCAGAACGCTCAAAGGCTGGGGATCACTGTGATCCTCATTGCTCCATTCTGGCATCATCAGGTTTAGTTTCCCTTACTGTGGTCTCACCTGGTAGTTCCTCCATGGATGTTGGATCCAGTTCTGGGTCTTCTTTCTCATCTCTCAGGGATCCCTCACCCAGATCTGGACAGTCTGAAGCTCATGGCTTAGCTACTCTGGTTCCCATGATTGTTAGGACTCCTGGATTGTCATCCCCGGTAAAGTCCATTTTGGTAGTGGCTTACAAATCCTCTACCAGAATGGTGTATCGTAGTAAATGGAGACGTTTCTCCATATGGGCCACTCAGCAGGCTTTGGATGCCTTTAGTGCACCTCTTTTGGTTGTCTTAGATTTTCTGGCGAGTATTTTTCATCAGGCTGCCAATTCCTCTACAGTTAAAATACAACCAGCAGCTATTTCTAATTTTCATGTTGGGTTGAATATGTCTTCTTTGGCTTCTTCCAAACTTTATAAGACCTTTCTTAAAAGGTGCCTTCCTTCCTTAGACCCCCAGTTAAGGACCCTACACCTCCATGGGATCTTACCCTAATGTTACAGGCATTAGTGCCTGCACCCTTTGAATGCACAGCTTCACTTGATTTGCAATTTTTGACCTGGGAAATGGCTTTTCTGGTTGCCATTACCTCTGCCAGATGAGTGTCAGAGCTTCAAGCTCTATCAAAATGCCTTACATGATCTTTCACAAAGACAGAGTGTCGCTGCACACTAATCCATCTTTCCTTCCTAAGGTGGCCTCGGAAGCTAATATCAATCAGACTATCAATTTACCATTTTTTTCTCCTAACTTCCAAAACAAAGGGGAATACAAGCTGCATCTGCTTGATGTTCATAGGCAATTGAGATTTTACTTGCACAGGATGAAATCTTCGTAAATCGGATCAGATGTTTGTGTCTTATACTAAACCCTTCCTAGGCAAGCCAGTTTCCAAGGTAACTATTGCTCTCTGGATTTCCCAATGCATTGCTCGAGCCTATGGTGTGAAAGGCATGAAGGCAAGAATAGCCTTCCATGAGGGCCACCCAGGATATTATAGTAGCTGGGGTCTCTGTCCCACATGTTGAAGACCAAATGAAATAAACTACTTCAGATAAAGAAGTTATGTACTCGCCATAACGTTCTTAGTAGTTGTACTTCATTTGTCTTCAACCTTTCCCCCCTTACTTCTCCCTGACCTTATCTTTGTGTAGTCTTCAAATACCTTTATATAAATCATAAGGTCCTTGGCATAGCCGGCCTTAGGCATAGGCCAACTAGCTGACCGCCTAGGGCGCTGCTCTACTAGGGGCACTTTTCCAGTATTTATTTGGTGTAGGTAGACCAGGATGGGGCAGCAGGTGATGTGGTGGGGGGCACCATGTCTCCATTTTGCCTAGGGCACCAGTTGACCTAAGGCCACACCTGGTCCTTGGCCCAGTCTAGGCCCGGGATTCGGTAGTGACTTATGATTATGATAAGGTGCTGTTGGGTGGGTGTCTTGTACCTTTGAGACAGCAAAATTGATCTGAAGGGAGAAGGGAGATGGGGAATTATGGGTAAGGGGAGAAGCTTGTAGCTTGGATACATAGCTGGAAAATGCGGCCGTGTCAGATCTGATGTGGATCCAAAAACCCACAGGTTGAAGACAAATGAAGTACAACTACTCAGATGGAATGTTATGGTGAGTACATAACTTCTCTTTCTTGTATATGAGGTAAAGACCTTAACCATTATGCCAACCCTCAATAAGAGTCATCTTGACATAAAAAGTACATTACCTGTAACATCCAGCAGCTGTGTGGTATAAGCAAAGGTTCTAAACTGCTCAAAAATTTATTTTCTTTTAGACAGCTTGTTTTCACAAATCAGCTCCAAAGTGTCCCTTTCACATAGCCCACTGATCATGGTTCAAATATCTGCACTCATCAGATATAAAGTGTATACAAAGTAAAAAAAAAACAAAAAAAAAAAACAAAAAAAAGGTGACAAAGATATATATAATATATAAAATGCATGAAGCTCTCCTCTAGCCACCCTCTGTGACCAGTGAGTTGTCATGTCAGGTAAAGTCTATAGGCCTGCATCACCTGCAACATAAACCTATCCACCAGCCACCCTGCCCCAACTATTTAAAAAATCTGATAGATTTGTCTCAGTATACAATTGACTCAGACAATGCATAAAATTATTGCATTAAAATAAATGTATTGAATGAATGAATGAATGAATAAACTTTAAACAGTCTGTCACTTAAGCTTTTCATTCAGTTTAAAGACATTCTTTCAGGATCAGTCTAAAACAGTGTATTTTGTGCCTCATCAAGTTAAATGCAGACATTTACACCTTGTCTGTCACCTATTGTTTAACTCCCTGGGTTCAACATCAGTAACTCCTAATAGATTGCCAAAGATGATACTGGCAAGCTTAGAGAAATTCACATGCAAACTGATTTTGCCAAACTTCCCTTAACACATATTGAGTTGACTAGAATATGTAAAAGAAAAAAGTATAAATATTTCAGATTCCATGCCTTTGAGCCTTAACAGAAATGGAATGTCTACAATATTCTTATGTAAACACCACAAATGTATCAACTACATAATTCAAGGTAGGGTAATAGTACATTTACCCACATGCTGTACATCTATGTCTCAGACCATCTTTTGGTGACAATTTAGGATAATTTGCATCCAATCCATATGTCATAACATTTGGGTTCTTGAAGTGGGTGACGTGGTCATTCAACTGAATATGTTTCCCACACAAGAAAGAGTCTGTTTCCACAGTTTTCTTCCTGGTAGCTGTGTGTGTGTGTGTGTGTGTGTGTGTGTGTGTGTGTGTGTGTGTGTGTGTGTGTGTGTGTGTGTGTGTGTGTGTGTGTGTGTGTGTGTGTGTGTGTGTGTGTGTGCGTGTGTGTGTGTGTGTGTGTATGTCTACTTCAAAAATGTAAAAAACACTTACTCGAATCACTTATGATCACTTATGCTCGAGATGAAAGCATTGAAACCTTACATACACAAAACATCACATCAAAGTAAATGTTAACCAGGAAAGGAACCACTTGGCCACCATGGGGAAATTTGCCCTTTTCTCCACTATAGTGTGATCTTAGACTCACATATGCTGAAGTACTTAAATGTAATCTGCCTAAACCCTGAAGACCTCCCAGACAAAGTGCACATAACAAACCACCTCAGCAACCCTGAACACACTCTTTCAAAACAACATCCACATTAACACATACAGCCACATCTTACGGAGCCTCTATCTCTTAGCCAATAAGGCAAGCCACAACATAATCCAACATTCTAGTCATTGAAGACTCTATTGTGAGACACACTGATGTCCCTGACATCAAGCCAAGAAAGGAGAAAGTCACATTCAGTTGCTTACAGGGGTCAGAATCTGTCACATTACGCATACACTTGGGTCATTGAACCACAAGTACCAGTATGACTCAGTCGTATTCCATGATACATGGGTGTAAATGACTTGAGACATATCTCCCTAGACTATATGAAAACAGACATCATGGAGCTCTTGGAATACGTGTCCCAAGCTGGTATGAGACTAGCACTGAGTAGCATTCTACCTTCTCCAAGGATGATGTTACAATATGAAAAAAAAAGATGACTAACTGTAATAATTGGTTTAGTTTCTGGTGTCATTCTAAGGGGGTGCAAGATTTGTCAGCATGGAAGGAGACGGTCAAGAGACCACACTGCGTTGCCAGGGATGGTCTGGACCTCTCCCCTCTAAGCTTTTGAATATTAGCTAAAATATTGTCTTCCCCATAGTGCCTTTTTTTAGGCAATACAAAATTGAAAGTGCTTCTGAAATAGCAAATCAAAACCAAGAAAATCTAAAGGTCTTCTAGCTCAATGCTATGAGTCTAAACAAAAACTTCATCGCTTAGAAGCTCTCTTTACCCTAAAGAATGCTGCTGTCTGTCTGGTCACTGAAATATGGTTTAAAGCCACAGATACAGACCAGTTACTACACAGATAGGGACTAAAGATGGAGGGGTCTTCGATTTATATAATAAATATACCTCAAGGCTGGTCAAATAGGATGATGCACTTGAGCCTCTCCACATTCAAATCACCATAGGCAAAATCCTATACCATTTCCCTGTAAGTTGTAGGCCAACCCTTTATGACCCAGGAAACCCATAACATGCATTTAAGTTTACTGAAAATACTCACCATCCAACCCAATGCCATATTCATGGTTGACTGTAATTTCCCCAGTATTACCTGGGAATTGTATATGACATCAAACGTACAGGCACATAAACTCTTAGATTTTGTAAAGACAAACTCCCTGGACCTGACTACCTCTCCATGGGTCACAACACCCATGAAGCCTACTTAACCAAACTGAAGACAACCTCAATTTTACCAAACACACTGGTTATGGGGGATTTCAATTATCCCACCATCAACCAGGAACCTACTCTACCCAAACTCCCTAGATCAAAACCTCCTTGACTTTGTGAATTCAAATGCCTTGTAGCAAATTGTCTATGCCCTGACAAGAGGAACAAACATTCTAGATCTGTGCACTACCAACAAGTCAAACAGGTGCACTGCTGGAACCATTGGATCCTCATTAGTTAAAACCGACTACAAATCGGTCACCTTTGAACTGGCACAAACACCAAAACTCACAAAGGGTTAAATCAGACTAAAAAACTTCACCAAGGCAAACTATACCCTCCTAGGTGAAGGTATAAATGCATCCCACCCCAAGCTGAAAGTGATAAATGCGCCACAGCTTACACTTAAAACCTGTACAATCACTTGAATAAGTGAATATACTTGGCTGTACCAGACAGACTCAAAGCCAGAGCCCCAACTAAAATCAAACTGCCATGGTGGACTTACAGCATCAACAAACTCTACAATAATCTCAAAATGCTGATGTCCAAGGAAACAAAAGACAATGACTCAACAATGGAAAAGCACCCTCAACAGGCAAATAAGACAACTTGTCAAATTGTCCAAGAGCTCCTTTGAGAGAAACCTAGCAAGTACTGCCACGGATAGCCATAAAGCCTTTTACAACTATGTACGTAAACTAAAGAGTAGGGCCCAATCATGTGTAGAACTGGTGGCCAATGGTATCACACACACTGACACCACAGAGATAGCGAACCTGCTAGTGGATAGGTTTTGTGATAATTTCACTCCCTTACCCCCTCCTCAACCCCCCCCCCACCTTACATATCTGAAGAGCAGGTCCTTAAAGCCCTGTCCAAGGCAAAGAACATGGCCTCTATGGGACCATATGACATTTCATGCTGTCTTCTATACAGGCTAAAACATGAACTAGCATCACCACTAAGTACTCTTTTCAGTTCTAGCCTAACCACAGGATTTATTCCTACAGAATGGAGAACAGCTACAGTTATTCCCCTCCACAAAAGTGGCCTAACAGGCCTGGAGAATTACAGATCCATAAGCCTGACCAGCCTCATCTGTAAGGCCATGGAACATATCATTATAGACCTCATAAATAAAGACATAGGTGACCTCCAAACCCTGGACTCTACCCAATTTGGCTTCATGAAGGACAGATCCTGCCTATTAAATCTGGTGGATTTATTTGAAAGTGTGACCAAAGGCCATTGATGAGGGCAAATCTGTGCACACAGCAAACCTCAGTTTGGCAAAGGCTTTCAACACAATCCCACATTCAGGCAGTAATGATAAATTTAGTAAACTGAATGTAAACCCCTTCGTTGTAAGATGGGTTGCCAACTGGGTCACAAACCAGACACACACTTTCAAAGTGTGTGACACTGGTAGGCCTCTTCTGCCAGTAGGGTGCCACAGGGGTCAGTTCTGGGACCCCTACTGTTTGGGATATACCTCTCAAAAGTTCAGGTCAAAACAAAGGGTTTGTGGCTGACCAAGTTTGCAGATGACTGCAAACTAGGTGCAATCACTGCATCCCCAAATGATGTCAGTAAACTCATGCAGACCAACAACTGGTGTATTAGTCATGGTCACAAACTGAATGCAAAGAAATGCATCATCATTCCCTTCGGCACAAACAATCTCCCTTCACACTATCAAATCAATAACAATATCCTAAGTACCCAAGAAGTGGTAAGGGACCTGGGATCACAAGTTGACCGCGACCTTAATTTCGACCACCACGTGCCTAACATTGTAAAGAAACCTTTCCATGTAGATCACTTGATTAGTAAAGACATCACCTCAAGAGCAAGAGAAGTTATAACCCCCCCCCCCCGTACTCTGCACTTATCCAGCCATTAATTGAGTATAATGCCCCATTCGGTATGTACCTTACTAAGCATCTACAACCTCAGAGGTTTCTAAAAAAAAGAAGATCAAGGGCCTCCAGCATGTGCCTTACAAGGACCAACTAAAATCCCTGCCATTATACTCCGTATCATATAGACTTCTTAGGGGAGACTTATGCCTAGCCTATAGAGCAACCCAGGACCCAAACCTAATGAACTTACTGCATATCCATAAATCAAATTGGTCTAGGGCTACCTGTTCCAGGGACTTAATTATGGCCTGCAACTTAAATAGGACATTCTGGAGGGTCAGATTTATCTCCCAGTGACTGCCACATCTTTGGGACAGGCTAGAAATTCATATGAAACAGAGCATCTCTATGACTCTGTTCAAGAGCAACCTGGATGAGTGGATGGGGCACCATAAATTCTTAGCAGGGATAGCATCCACAAACCTCCTGGACATGGGTAGTCATCACTAAATACAATCTTGGGTATTGACTAGTACCTCTACTGTATTACATTGGGTTTTAATGGTTAGGTTAAAAATGACCTCTGGATCAATAGCCTAGTAATTGCTTATGATCTCCTATGATCCTATGATTATGCTGACCAGGGGCACCAATGCACCGGATCTTGTCCTCATTAATATGGGAGATTGCTGCAAATCACTTAGTGTAATGTCCTCTGTGGAAAGGTCAGACCACAAAAGGGGCTCCTTTGAAGTAAAAATAAAACCCAGAACCCCAGCTAATCCTAGAATGTTCAGGCACAACTCTAAGGCTCACAGGCCCGTACATGCCATTACCTGATAATGTGTCAACATTTCAAGCCCCCACAAACCCTGAGAACTCTGCTGCCTCTTGACAACTGTTCACAGAAACTTTATACAAGTATGCTAATAGCTGCACAGAGGAAGCTGTACCCACCAGGAATAAGTACAGAAGTAACTAAAAAAAAAAAAAAAAAAAAAACACTGTGGTGGAATCACAACATCAGGATGCTCTATAACAGAAGGAAGAAAATCATGGCAAAAATTAAGAGGTGTACCACTCAGCAGGATAAAAGCACTCTCAAATTAAACAAACTATTCAGTGTAAACATAATATCTACCAAAGTCAAATTTGAGGTAAATTTGGCCTCCCAGACCAAGGACAACCACAAGACATACTGTAGATGTATCTGTAACCTGAAGGACAATACACAAATGTGTGCAGAGCTCATTGTTAATGCAGCCACATATATTGAGTCAGAAGATATAAAAAAAATTATTGGCAGACAAATTCAGCTCTAATTTTGGCCCTCTCTCCTTCTAAAAAAATATTTCATCAAATATAACTGCACTGCTACCACTAGGAACAGGTCCTCATTGTCTGCTGTAAGGCCAAGAACAATGCATTGATGGGCCCAGGCATGAAATATGATCTATCAGGCCTTCTGGACTGGTATTTAAACTGTAGCTGCCAAACAGGCTTCGCACCTAATAAATGCTGAGCAGCAATATTCATTACTCTGTCCGGAGGGTGGCCTAATGGCTAAGGTGTTTGGCTTACAAACACAAGGTACAGGGTTTGAATCTCACAGGGGATAATTGGCTAGGCTTAAAATGGCTTGCAAGGGCAGTTAGCCTAGTACTAATCTATGAACCTATGAAGGTGGGCAATCTACAGACCCTGGAAACTATAGCCCCATAATCTTACTTGTCTCATATGCAAATCTATGGAAAAAATGATCATGGAAATGATCAATAATGACACAGGAAACCTCCAGACACAAGACCTAACCCAGGTAGGTTTTGTCAAGCGCAGCTCTTGCTTACTCAACCTGGTGGACTTCTTTGAGAAGGTCACCAATATAATGGATATGGGCAAAATATTTCACACTGCCTACCTTGACCTGGCCAAGGCATTTGACACAATACCCCACTCAAGCATTGGTTGACAAACTCAAGAGGTTAGGTATAAACATTTATGTTATCTGGTGGATACCCAGCTGGATCACGAGAAGACCATTTTAAACACCTACATGCATGTGTGTATATGTTTATTTGCAAATGTATATATAAATGTGTGTCTATTTTACATGTAATATGCACACTTGCGCACACACATATGCATATATGCATTTGTTATATATATATATATATATATATATATATATATATATATATATATATATATATATCATATATATATCACCCCATACAGTACTGATGGACAGATACAGCTCCTAAATGCTTTATCCTAGGCATGGCCCCACTCAAATTACCTATGGCATGACCCCAGTTATTCTCATTAGGGATAATATGTAATTATCAACCATGGGACATGTAAGGCCAATCTATATCCAAATGGGATAGATTATTTCAAACACAAAAAAGGGAAAATAGCTAGATAAAATTCACTGCAGGAGCAGGTAGCCTAGTACTTAACTTACCTATGAACCTATAATCTTACATTTCAGATGCACATACAAAAATGCATAAAAAAAAAAAAAATCACCAAAAACTTGCAATGCTTTAGAGATCCAAAAACTCTCTCACCAACACAACTACAGCTAGACTCTCCACTAATTAACACCTCCCCTCACTAGCTTATGGAGTACTCATTCCTACTAACTTCCAGTCAGCATAAAAAGCAAAATTTGAGCAATGATATAATAAGATGGCTAAATTATCAGCAAATCCTCCTTTCAGAACAGAGTACTGAAAGCATAAATTGGTTAGAACTAAAACAATCAACTAACGTATACAGAGCTTCTTCACACCTACAACATTAGCCAGCAACCACCTGCTTGTCCTGTACTAAATACCATTCTACACAACTTTGTTCATACTCCATCACTATGATTCAGTGAGGGAAACCCTTTATGTCCATAGCCCTATCAAATCTGGGTAATCTACCAGTGTAGTACCTCGCGGGCGGTTCTGCGCAGGTTAGGGCGTGTCCACATTGATTGGCAGGTAATCGCACATCTGACTGACAAGGTATGCTAATTTAACACTGTTCTAAACTAAGTACTTTTAACTACTGGTTTAACACATTGTTGCCACCTAGAAAAACATAAGGTAGTAATACGTATAGCGGCAACAGCTTTATTTTTCTCTGTTTTATGTTCACCTGCCTGCTCTGAAATGTGTGACACTAGTAAGTCATTATTTCCTACAGGTCTAAAACGAAGCTTCTTTTCTTGACTTCAGTTTTTTCTGTTGCGTGTTGTTCCCTGTTCTGGTTGGCTCTCTTTCCTACCGGCAAGTGACATATGATTCTATTGATGCACTCTGCCTGCTTTGAGATTCCTGCTGTGCTAACAAACAGCCATAGATGCGCTGAAACATAACTAGTATCTACAGCTCTGAATTCAGTCAGTAGGCATAAGAGACTTATGTGAGTTTCATCTTACTGACCAATGTTAAGTTGTCAATCTCGCCTTCATTCTTGCTGGATGGGTTCGGAGCCGATCCTCGGCTCCGACTCGGCACTTGCTTTAGCTTAGGAACTCCTTTTACCAGCTCGAGGCAACCCTATATCCCATGATGCAAGGCGGAACTACCTCAGATCTCGTTTGCCGCTTAGCGAAAGAGGTCTCCTTTGCCAGCTGAGGTAAGTGATTTTCTTGGTAAAATCAGAAAAGCTTAGTTAGGGTCTTAATTTCCCCTTTTTATTCATAGTATAGTCTGTAGTCAGTTACAGCCCACCCTATTCCCTTTTTTCAAATTTATAACTTTATAATCTTTAGTGTAAAGTTTTAGTTAGGCCTAAAACCCCTTTGGTTAATCCCTTCCTGTGTGTTGTGTGTAGGGGATTAATTTTGTGTGTTTGTTGGGGTTTGTGTGTGTTACTTCCTCCTAGGTTATGTCTAGGGAAGGCAAGGTCTCAGGCTTCAAGAAGTGTGACTCGTGCTGTCAGAAAATGTCTCTGACAGACGGTCACACTTCTTGTGTTTATTGCCTGGGGCCTGTGCACCTGCAGGACTCCTGTGCTTTGTGTCACTCTTTTAGCCAGAGAGTCCTGCAGGAAAGGAGGAATAAACTTATCCTCCGTGGCTTACTTAAGCCAGAAGGTTCTCCCTCTAAAGCAGGGTCTGGGAAACCTTCTAAGCCACCGAAGGCTCAGGCTTCAGTATCCAAGCCTCCTCCGGTGGCTCCGGCTCCGTCGGAGCCGAGATCGGCTCCGGCTGGAACCGATGTTTCTACCATTAAAGTAGTAGGTTCGGCACTGGCTGGCTCCGATACCTTGTCTACTGTGGCCTTGTCGGCTCTGGCTGGAGCCGACACCTTATCCAGCATCGGAGCCGAGAAACCTTCGGCTCCATCTGGAGTTCAGGGGACTTCGGCTCCGATGGCTTCGTCCCGAAAGAGGTCTCGGTCCCCTTCTTTACTGAGTATCCACTCGGCTCCGGGGTCTCCTCTTTTCTCGGAGTGGAGCCATCGGAGCTGATCTTTGAAATCTTCCAGGCTGTCTGACCATGACTTAGAGAGGGTGGTAAGCAGGCTGTTGAAGTCTCAGGCACTGGCCCAAATGCTCCATAGCCCGTCTCAACAGACTTCGGCTATAGCCTCACCCCTTGAACTTCCTCCTCCGACTCCACACCAGAGTTCGGAGCCGGAGCTTCTCGGGACAGCGACTGTTTCGATGCCGGAGCCGATACATCCTTCGGCTCTGTCGTCCTCGGCTCCGATCTCCTCCTTGAGGCCTTCCTTGGAGGGATCCAGTCGTCGGGTTTCCACTGTCGTCTCCGAAGGGGCTAGTGGCATCGGACCCTTGTCCGACCCCGCTCTCCCTCTCGGGGCTTTGGCTTTGGTAAGCTCGGCGCCGACATCGGCCTCGGAGCCTTCCCTCTCATTGGAGCCGGGAATTCCTGTTTCCTCGGAGCGGGGATATTCCGGCCTCCCGGGGAGGGGAGCCTTTGAGGTGATGAGGAGTGTCCTGGCCTCTGAGCCTGGTCAACGGTCCATCCCTCTAGCTCCTCCCTCATCAGTGCCTGCAGACGCCTCTTGCCAGCCTCTTGCTCTCAGGCCCAGGGATCCATCGCCCCAGGTTTCCCCACTGGGAATTTCCTCCTCTTCTGAGGTTTCTCCTGATCCTGCAGGGGAACCCCCTAGGAAGAGGACGTGTAAGAGGAAACACACAGACTCCCCTGAGTCTACTACATCTGATACCGACTTAGATGAGTCGGAGGGTTCCCCACGGTCCCCCTCTGAGGATGTCTCCTTTTCAGACATCCTTGAGGTCCTCAAACAGAGGGGGAATTGGCCCTCCATTGACCCCTCCAAGGATGAGTCGGTATACCTGGAGGCTTTTGGATCCCGACCCTCCACCTCCTGGGTGTCTCCGCCTTTCGACCCACTAATGCAGGTAGTGGCTCGGAAGGCGTGGGCGGCTCCAGATTCTGTGGAACCTGTCCCTAGGAGACCATCCAAATTCATCACGGCCCCTTCGGACAAACAGTTCCTTTCCAAGGGTGTCTCTGTGGATGCTATGGTGGTGGCGGCGGCCACTAAGAAGGAACTGGCGGATCCTTCAGTACCTGCCCATCCTCCTAACAAAGATTCTAGGACCATGGACAGGTATGGAAAGCAGATGTTTTTTTCAGCGACCTTTGCTATGCGTTCGCTGAATTATCTTTGTCACTTCACCAGGCTTCAACGAGATATTCTCAAGGAACTGGGTGAAGTAGTCCAGGATCCTTCTGCTGCTGGGGCTCAAGAAAAGATTGCCTCGCAGCTTGCAATCCTGAATTCCATATCTAACTCCTCCATGCGGCTCATATCTTATGCGGCCGATGGAGCGAGCAGGGCCACAGGCACAGGAGTTGCTCTCAGACGCCAAGCCTGGATGCGGCTTTGTAATTTTGCGGACCCCTTTAAGGCGTCCTTCACTAATACCCCCTTTGATGGTTCGGCTTTGTTCGGACCTCAGGTGAAGGATACCTTGACCAGGTGTGAGCAGGACGGTAAAACTCTTTCTGCCGTTGGAGTCCAATTTTCCACTCTTTCTAGACCATATCCCAAGGGTCAGAAGGGGGGGAAGATGTGGTTCCGTAAAGCCCAAGGAGCTACACCGGACGCACGTGGTCAGTTTACCCCCAGAGGCAGAGGGGGTAACAATAATAGACGCCGCCCTAGAGGCAGGGGGGGGTCCTCAGAACCAGGGCAACAGGGAGTCTCTTCCTGAGAAGCCCTTTCAGCGTCCCTGGGGTGTTGCCCGACTGTCCACCCTTGGAGGCAGTTGGGGGAAGGATTTCGCTGTACCCAGTAGCCTGGCAATCCCTATCCCAAGAGATGTGGGTACAGTCGATCATATCCGAGGGTTACAAAATCCCCTTCGAAAGGTTTCCCGTACCTCAACAATCCCTTCCAGACATCTCACCCGGTCAGAGGGATTTGGCAGAACAGGAGGTTTCAAAGCTCCTAGAAAAAAGAGCCGTCCAGACTGTGCCGGCAGACCAGGTAGGATCCGGCGTCTACTCGAGATTCTTTTTGGTCCCCAAAAGGACGGGAGATTGGAGACCAATATTAGACCTGAGCAATCTAAACAGATTTGTCAAGAAGGCAAGATTCCGGATGGTCACGCTTCAGTCCATTCTGCCCTTTCTGGGCAAGGACAACTGGATGTGCTCTATAGACCTTCAGGATGCGTACTATCACATAAAGATTCACAGACGCTCCAGAAGGTTTCTCCGCTTTCGGCTAGGGACCAGTCATTACCAATTCAGAGCCCTGCCCTTTGGCCTCACTTCAGCCCCCAGAGTGTTTACCAAATGCATGGCAGTGGTCACAGCTCATCTGAGACGTCAAGGATTCCAGGTGTTTCCTTATTTGGACGACTGGCTCCTCTCCGCCACCACCAAGTGTCAGCTTCTTCAGTCCAGAGACTACACTCTTCAGCTTTGCAGGAGTTTGGGAATTTCAGTAAATTTTGAGAAATCTTCTCTGCTGCCTTGCCAATCTGTCACCTTTATAGGCGCAGAATTAAACACCGTCAAAATGTTAGCCAGACTAACAGATCAAAGAATTCTGGACATCCAAAAATTTGTTCAGATTCTATTGCAAAGCAACAAGATCAAAGCCAGATTTATACTGAAGGTTCTAGGTCTGATGGCTGTGGCCATTGTTCTTCTACCACTGGCTCGCTTCCACATGCGTCTTCTGCAGTGGATGCTATTCATGCAGTGGTCGTACCACAGTCTTCCGATGAGGCACGAAATCTTAGTCACACAGTTGTGCAGAACTCATCTGAACTGGTGGATATCTTCCCCTCTTCTTCATCAGGGCCGACCCTTTATTCCCCCTCCTCCAGTTGCCACAGTCACTACGGATGCCTCTCTGATCGGGTGGGGGGGGCATTATCAGGGCAGGATGGTCCACGGGACGTGGCAACCCATAGAATACCATCTGCACATAAATGTCCTGGAGATGAGAGCAGTGCTTTTAATGTTGCAAGCCCTCAACGACTTTCTTCCCACGGGGACTATTGCAGTACAAACGGACAACATGTCCGTGGTCTGGTACATCAACAAACAGGGTGGGACCAGATCCTATCCGTTATGTCGAGAAGCTCTCAGACTTTGGCTATGGGCAATCTCTTCTCAGCGATTTCTGATAGCAACGCACATCCCTGGCAGGTCCAACCTATTGGCGGACAGGCTGAGCAGATCCATTCTGATGCCTCACGAGTGGTCTCTCAATCAATCTGTAGTGGATCAGATTTTTCTGAAGTGGGGCACTCCTTGTTGCGATCTTTTTGCTATTCCTCAAAACAACAAGTGCCCCGATTTTTTCACTCGCTTTCCCCTTCCAGGCCAACCCCTGAGAGACTCTCTATCCCAGGATTGGCCCCGGGGACTTCTGTACACTTTCCCCCCCTTTCCATTGATTCCACAAGTCATTCAGAAAGCCACCGTTTTGAGAGCCAAGTTGATCCTCATTGCCCCATATTGGCCTCGACAAATTTGGTTTCCGTCTCTGCAGCGTCACCTTCTGGTGCAGCCCTGGCATCTGGACCCAGTTCCGGATCTCTTGATCCACCAGTCAGGTCAGCAGCACCGGGCCATTCATTCTCTCAACCTCACTGCTTGGTTGCTCCACTTCCTTCCCTAGCCAGGCTACCGATGATTTCTGACTCAGTCAGAGACATTTTAGTGTCTTCTTTGAAGTCGTCCACTAGGACTGTTTATGCTAGCAAGTGGCGACGTTTTTCTATTTGGGCAAATTCCAGAAATATTGATCCCTTTACTGCTCCTGTACATTCTGTTTTAGATTTCCTGGTGGAGGTTTTTCATTCAGGATCCTCTTCATCTACAGTCAAAGTACAACTGGCTGCTATTTCCAAGTATCATGTTGGCTTGCATGACAATAACATTATGTCTCATAGATTATGCAAGGCCTTTCTGAGAGGAGTTTTTCTCCTAAAACCACCTATAAAGCATCCTCCTCCGCAATGGGATCTAAACTTAATGTTGGCATCCTTGATACTACCTCCCTTTGAACCGTCTGCTTCATGTTCTTTGAAGTTATTGACCTGGAAAACTATATTTTTACTGGCTGTCACTTCAGCAAGAAGGGTTTCCGAGATTCAAGCTCTCTGCATTCGTTCCCCTTATTTGGTTTTTCATAAGGACAGGGTATCATTAAGAACTAACCCTTCCTTTCTCCCCAAAGTCGTGTCTCAGACCAATATTAACCAATCTATAGATCTACCAGTCTTTTTCCCAAACTATTCCGACAGAGCTGAACAGAAACGGCATTTTTTGGATGTCCATCGTCAGCTCAGGTATTATTTGCATAGAACTAAACAATTCAGAAAATCGGACCAATTATTTGTCTCCTATGCAGAAAACAGGATAGGTCTTCCAGTTTCTAAAGTGACCTTATCCAGATGGTTGACTTCCACCATTTCCTATGTGTACTCTCTCAGAGGCAAACAGCTATCTTCTAAACCAAAAGCACACTCAACCAGGAGTCTATCCACTTCTGCAGCCTTTCAGGATAGACTACCCATTGATACCATTTGTGCAGCAGCAACTTGGGCTACGCCTCATACCTTTGTCTCTCATTACAAGTTGGACTTGGCCTCCAGAGATAGGGCCAGTTTTGGTTCCACAGTTCTCAAGAGTCTGTTCCATTGAGCCACCCGGGATACAGGTGCTAGGGACGCGGTCCCATCCAGCAAGAATGAAGGCGAGATTGACAACTTAACATTTAGAAGTTATGTACCTACCATAACGTTCCATGTTAGTTGTCTTCTCTCGCCTTCTTTCTTGCGTCCCTCCCTCCTTCCCCCTGGCCTGGACAGATCTTGAAGAGTTCCTATTAGGTTGTTTTCCTCCTGAGCCTTCATATGAGGACTTCTATTAGGAACTTGTGTTCCTAATTGTTAGGATAGTCTTTAGCAGGGTAGGTTAGCTACCAAACAAGATCTGAGGTAGTTCCGCCTTGCATCATGGGATATAGGGTTGCCTCGAGCTGGTAAAAGGAGTTCCTAAGCTAAAGCAAGTGCCGAGTCAGAGCCGAGGACTGGCTCTGAACCCATCCAGCAAGAAAGAAGGCGAGAGAAGACAACTAACATGGAACGTTATGGTAGGTACATAACTTCTAATTCCTTGTGATTCTTCTGCTGGGGATAATAAACACCAGCACCGTTACCCTCTTCTGAGCTTGCCCACTGTGACAGTAGTCTTAGGAAGAAGAAGACAGCCCTGACCAGCAAGAATGTGAAAGAGGGCTCAACAATCCAATAACCTCTTAACTAAAACAACATTTTCACAAGATGTGCAAGTTTGGGATAAGCTAAATAGTTCATACAACTAAACCCATCTGATGGAACAGGCTAATGTAGTTGCTTCTTGCTTTAAACCAAAGAAATGTTGTAAACAGAAACCACAAATTTAATATAACACCAGTACCATTCTTTCTACAAACAAGCACAATCTTAAAATACAGCATCGATACAGATGATCGTAAATGACAGCTAATTAAAATGAATGTAGCGTGGCCGTGTTAGGGGCGGGGTTTGCTACTGCGCATCCTGAGAGGTACTACACTGGTAGATTACCCAAATCTGCAGGCAGTGGCGGCTGGTGACTTCAAATCAAAGGTGGGCTGCAGGAGACAGCTGAATGGGTGTGGTCAACGGGAAGGGGTGCGGCCAACTAGAAAGGGAAGGGGCTATGCTCAAAACCACAAAAACTAACTAAATACACTGCCGTGGGTGCCAAACCATCATTATGAGGAGTCCAATCAAGACAAAATGAAGTGTAGAAGAATAAAAATATTTCAATGCATTGGCTGCTTGACAGCTTACTTAATATCTAGATGGAAACAAAAAGGTTGTGAGGCATGAAAAAATAAATTACTTTTTTAAATACATTAATGGAATGTCAGTCAAAATCAAGTATAAGAAAAACAAGCAGCACAACTCAAACCACTTCTTGCATTGCAGTTCTAATTTATATTCAGCTTTATTAAAGTACCAAGTAACATGCTGAAAGTAGAAATCTCTGATGCCCCCACTTGTAAAAATGTTCCTTAACCAAAAAAAGACCTGCTGCCTGACAACTATCTACTTGTTTCATAGGGAAAACATGATCAAAGTAAAAAATGAAAAGCAAACAAGAAATAAGCTCAAGGTACATTGCTTAAAAGGATTACTGTACAGGTTATGGACCACACAATTGGCATTCTCTTTAGTTTACGGGTAAAGCCTGCAGAGATGACTGAAGTCTCCAAGTGTAATAAGCTTCTTAAAATAATGTAATCCTGTCCCTTATTACAAATACTGTAATTTGCATTTCAATACTAAAGGCTTATACATTATCTAGTTAAGTATTCTCTACATGGTAACAAAAGAAAGGCTTTCAATGTTGACAATTATTTAACAGTATGCTTAGTAAAGTTTACTTGCATCTTACAATCTCAGCCAAGCTTACCTGATGGCCATTAAAGTATTGCTACTTAAACACAGAGCAACAGGCACTTTGAGTAATAAGCATAAATCAACAGTACAAAAAATGACAGAAACCAGACCATTCTGCAAAAATCAAGGACAGATGAAAAGCCACTGTAGTACTTGGATGGGGGGGGGGGATACTCTGCACATTTACACTGCATAACTACTCCTTGCCTTGCTTCGACACATCCAGAGTCACTACATGGGGGAGTGGGGTGCAACAAGTATGTCACAATTTGAAATGTCTCTGGCTGACTGTGATGACCCTGACATTTGTCATACCTCTCAACCTCAGAGCAAGAAATCTGGACAAAGCCATACAAAGAAGTGGGACAAAGGCCCAAAAATAAGGACAGTTTTTAAAATATTGCTCTTATAAACTTAGAAAGATAATAGAATAGGTCTTGCATTAGTATGAATTTTCTGAATGGTATGAAATCTGAGACTCAAATGTCTGTCATTATTTTCTAACTTCAGTCTTTAATGATTTGTCACTAATTTGCCAAAAAAACCCCACAATTTTATGAAAAATGGACCAAAAATGTGATGTAAAAATATAAAATAGCCACACAATACAGCTAGGAACCTGTCAAAGAAGGGACACTTTAATATTAGTACTGCTAACTTGAGCAGCTGACAAAATAAAAGAATCTACATGCATTTCTGAAATAAAAGTAATCTATAACTCTAATTATTACAGTTATTTCTTAATTGTAAACCCACCATGTTTTCTTCCAAAATTGCTATTTTGCGGGGGGATTATTAGGGGAAGAGCAACATTTGAGCCAAAATCAGGGACAATTGAGAGGTTTGGCTATGCCTAATTCTATAAAGCAATTTATTTGCATGTACTTCTCAACCTGTTAATGCAATAAATTTGGACAAGGCCAAATATACTGGGGGAACATATAAACAGTACTAAAAATTGCTCTTGTATAAACTGAGACAGTTGATAGAACAACAGGTCTTACTTTAGCATGCATTTTTCTGAAGGTTATGAAGTCTGAAACTCAGTGTGTCATTATTTAGTGACTTAATTCCTAAATGATTTGCCAGAAAACCACAAATTTTATGAGGAACAAACCAAAAATAAGAAGCAAAAATCTATTCATTCTTTGAGAATCTGGACAGTTGGGAGGTATAGTTCAGCTGGGGCTGTCTAAGTTTGCCGCCCTTCCCCTCACAAAATCATGGTTGAATGGAGCCTCCCCCTGCAGCCATTCCAATGATCCATTACTTGGCTATTTCACTCCATTTACCATAAACACTAATGTGCATACTGATTTATTTCTATGATGATTTGGACTTCATTTGAAAGTTTTATTTTGCATTTTACAGCACAAACACTAAGACATCTGCTAAACAAACTTAGCATTAAAACTTATCTGCCCTTGAAACTCACATTCATTGAAACAGCATTGAAACCCACATTCAAAGAAAATACATTTTACCAGTGGCAGATAAAGATTAATTCTGGGCTGTTTTCAAATCATAGGCCCCTTGCATATGAAACATACATGTGCTCTTTGATACACCTTCCTATTGTTTTGAACATTTTTCCAGTAAACAATGAAACAAAACGCATGCACCAATAATGACAAAACTGCCCAATTCAGAACATTTCCATCATAAAAGTCTACTCAAACTTCTACAGTCCACCATTATCAGTAAATATGCACAATTCTACAGTCCACCATTATCAGTAAATATGCACAATATCTGAAGAAGTAAAAAATTCATCTAAATTCCACATTAAATAAATCTGTAACTAATGAAAAGTTTGCTGCTAGCAAACACCTTTATATTTCATGGTTTCATCGAAAAATAAAGTGTCTGATGCCCCTGAGGAATAAATTGCCTATATTACATTAAAAATAAGCTAATAATATTGCAATAGGAAATGAATGGATGGCAAACTGATAACAGGCTCATAATTAGTATCTTCAGTTTTTCAGTATGGCAGCATTCACCCCTTGTGGGAGAAGAACCAACAACCTTCTGCATCAAAAGCAAGGTATACAACCTGTTGTGCTATTAACAATACAAGCAGCATTAAACTTCTCTTCCCCTGCAGCTCTCAGCTTCTTGTAAAATCTATTCAATACTGAACTGCATCTCAACTTCGCAGCACAAGAAATCTGGAAAAAGCCAAATTTATTGGGGGGGGGGGGCAAACGGCCAAAAACCAGGGACACATTAAACATTGCTTGTATAATCTTGGAAAAGTTGCTAGAATAAAATGCTGTGTTACCACCATACATTTTACTGCCAAGGTCCCTGTGCAAAAGAGTCAGAGCAACACACCACTATGCCAAATCACCTGCTTTGTGAAAGAAAAATGCTGTGTTACCACCATACATTTTACTGCCAAGGTCCCTGTGCAAAACAGTCAGAGCAACATATCACTACGCCAAATCAGCTGTTTTGTGAAAAAGAGGAAGACTGAAACTTAAATGGCTATCATTTAATGAATTCAGTTCTCACCATAGCTGTCAACCTCTTAGCACAAAACACCTGGACAAACCCAGTAATGAGGGAATACAGCCCTCAGGCATATTCAGTGAATTCAGTTCTTGCCATAGTTGTCAACCTTAGCACAAAAAACCTGGACAAAGCCAATAATGGGGTAATACATTCCCAAAAGTGTTACTATGTATTTTCTGAAGAATATGAAGTCTGAAATTCAAATGCCTGTCAGTTTTACTTCTGATGGAACAAAAACAATTTTCAGCAGTGGCCCAGGGAGAAATACTGCAGACACATGTCTTTGTAAAATGGCAGGACACCAGAGCAAATCCACACAAACACAAGGATGAGATGCAGACTCCACACAGAAGGTACCCCAGCCAAGAATCAAACCAGAAAACCTATAGCTGTGAGGCAACAATGCTACCACTACACCATTAAATATGTAAGGAATTAAACATTCATAAACCTGAAGTCTGAAATTCAAATGCCTGTCAATTTTATTTAACATTTGTTAATCAGGACAATCTGACTTAGAACAAAAAAACAATTTTCAGCAGAGGCCCAGGAAGAAATAATGCAGACATGTCTTTATAACATGGGAGGGCACAAAAGCACACACAGGGAGAAGATGCAGACCCCACAAAGTAGGCACCCCAGCCAAGAATTAAACCCAAGAACCTGCAGCTGTAAAGCAACAATGCTACCAGTGTACCATCAAATATCAAGCATTGCAGCATTTAGAAACCACAGATATTATGCGGAACAGATCAGATAAAATATGAGGCAAAAATCTACAATTTTTTTTTACAAATGGTGTTGGGTAGGGAATACAGGTCCTTAACACCACCATACAAGGTACAGGGTTCAAGCCTGAGTATCTCTACCAACCACCATTTGTTAACTGGGGCATTTCACACACACCCCTTCAAGATACCCACTACAATACGATCCAATGCAAAAGGCTGTTAGCAGAAACTCAATTTAAAAGAATATTCATTCCCTTTTATTATTATTATTATGGTAATAAAAAAGCATTCGCTCATGTGAGTATTCACACTTGTCATATAGACAGATATAGATAGATAGATAGATAGATAGATAGATAGATAGATAGACAGAAAGATAACTTGCACAGTTATGTGAAATACATGTAAAGAACCATGAAGGACCAATACATCATATATATATATATATATATATATATATATATATATATATATATATATATATATATAGAATAATAATCAAGTTCATTAACAGCACTTTAAATGTAACCCACAATTGTAAGGCTGACAGAATATACACATTTAATAGATTTATGGTCTACATTATAGTTAAGTTCCTCATTTGAAAGATTAATTTATAACGTATTTTTTTTCTATCACACCAGTAAACAAATGACAATAAATAAATTAAAACACAGAGAAGTTGCTGAGCCTTTATGTCTTAAACTGTCCACTATATTTCCAATGATAGAAAACATTTTATTGTTTGTGTTACAGACAAAACAGAAGCTTTTGTAAAGCTAACATTTTAGCTTCACAGCTGGACACTGTACACTTAATAGCAAGCCTTTCATAGCAGACACACCTTTTTACCAGAGAGTATCTTGGTACCCATCCATAGTTTAAAAAGGACAAACTGCCCACAGCATATACTAGAAATAATGCAAAGAGATTTATTAGTATCACCACAGTGACAGCAATCCATATGGATTATTTTCCAAGCAGGAGCAAAAAGGTTTGCTTGTTTATGTATTATATGGTAGCAGCAAAGTCAAGAACAGTCTGCAATAACAGGAACACCTATTAAGAAAAGAGACTTAAAAAGTCTTAAAATAGCAGCTTGTAATGGTTCTTTTCACCTATGCTACAATCTCAGTAATTCTTTTTTTTCATGTTGAGATTTAGTGAACCTTGACTCATTAAAGACTATAATGGATCATGTTATTCATAATGGGGCTATACTTTTTTTTTCTTTTTAAAGGTTCCAGTTGCCACTGAATTCAGTACTGCATGTACGAGCAGTAATCAATAAGAACTGCATGGGAGTTCTTTTCATGTGAATTAGCTATTGAAATTCTAATGGGGAAAAGTATTTTGTTGAAATAAACCTGACAAAAAAGCACATAAATAAAAGTGGGGACTTCAGCCCAGCAGCCACTATCAAGGACGCTTGTGCTCCCTAAGCTTGCTAGACATAGCAAAGACATGGGAGAAAGAGAAAATATGCAGGCTAGGTTAAAATGGTTATGCCAATAATTAAGGAACATATGCAAAATATGCAAGAAATATACTAGATGGAGTTCAACAAAAATGCAAGACTCGGAGAGAAAATAAAACAGAAGATAAAGTGCTGGTGTTTTTCCCCTCTGATGAGTATAAATTCCTAGCCCGATGGCAAAGACCGTTTGAGGTGGCAGAGAAAGTTAAAAAAGTGAACTACATAGTAAGATAAACTGGAAAGACCATAGTGTGTGTGTGTGTGTATATATATATATATATATATATATATATATATATATATATATATATATATATATATATATACACATATATATATATATCACATATTTGTGCTGAAACCATGAAGAGAAGCAGAAGTCAGGCAGCTGAGATCGATACCATTAGTATGTTGTGAAAGACTTCTATCCCTGCTGTATCAGTATATGAAATTTTGTCTAAGGCCGAGAAACAAGACCTGAAAGAGTTCCTCCTTAGAAATCAAGTGTCTTTTTTTCTGAGCTGTTTGGTATAACAGATTTAATTTAGCATCATATTGAAAGTGTCCTGTTGAGGAGGCAAAAGTAAAATTGTATACAGTGCCCGAGTCCTGAAGAAAAACACTAAATGAAGATGTAAGAAAAATACTTAAGCTTGCATTGTTGAAGAGCTCCAAGGTCAATGGAACAGTCCGATTTTGTCGGTCACTAAGACAGATGTGTGCATGGGATTTTTGTGATGATTTCAGAAAACTAAATGGAATGTCTGTCTGATTTTTCTCAATTGCCCAGAGCAGATGACCTCAACGAGCGATAAGACAAAGCAAGATTTTCGATCACCCTGGATTTTGCCAAGAGATATTTAGGCTAGGTAACATGTACACCAGTTTGGGTGCATTATTCTGGTTCCATGGCCCATCTTAAGCAATGTAGAACTTGTGATTCTTCTTTGTTGGACTAGAGGTCATTGTAGCATAGTGAACATAAGAAAGTTATATAGAGCAACAGAGACTGATTTTGTACACCTGAAAAAAATGTAGTTGAAAGGAATTAGTATAGTCCAATGTGTCAGATTAGTTTGCTTTTCACACATCTGCACTGTCGATCCCCTACCTAACCAGGCAGATACTCACACACACACACACACACACCAGTCCATTCAAATAGGCTTCCCTACCATTCTAAACAATAAACACACACCAGTCCATTCAAATAGGCATACATTCATTCACACACTTCCCTACCATTCTAAACAATACTTAACACACTTACCTGTCCTTGCTGCCCATTCTCCATAACGTTAATCCAAATGCCCGCGCAATAATCCATAGTCCCGCGAGATTCCCGCGATCCAAACCCTAATCCACAGTCCCGACGCTGACTGCTGCTGTTGCAGTCCGGCCCCGACGCGTTTTCCCAGCGAGTCTGTGCACTTTAAAAGTGCACAGACATCTCCTATGTTTCCCTACGTGGACTGCCGGACTGCCTGGAGCATGTGCAGTAGACTCGCAGTAGTCTGGACTACTGCACACGCGCGAAGTCCGCGAATTTTAAAAATTTTTTTTTTCTTTGTTGAGGGGGCTGCAGTCCGGCAGCCCAATAGCATGGGCCGCCCCTGTCTGCAGGCCATGATCTATATTTATACTATGTTACTAAGGCTTGGGACTCTTCATCTATATCCATCAGGTCAATACCCTCCCTCCGGTCCTTCAAAACCATTCAGAAGTACTTCTTAGCCAAAATCTGTCTCGGTTTTTTCCCAATCTCAGGATAATGATATTCCTAAATATGAACAACTTCCTAATCATACCTTACACTTCCTGACTCGTACTTTTCACTCACTTCCTAACTTTATCTAGATAAAAATGGATAGTTCTCCATTCTAAACTACCCAGTTAGACTTTAGTCAGATGTCAGTAAGCAAATATCATGTTTGGCCTTGCCCTTACAAATGTTTCCCCTGCCTACACCCCTAATATAATATAATATAATATAATATAATATAATATAATATAATATAATATAATATAATATAATATAATATTACAACTTGTGATTGCAACAGCTGCCCAACTGAAAACCAGGAAAAAAATTACACCCAGATAATGAAATCTGTGGAAATAACTGGCCACCCACACTACAAGAAAAATCATCAGACTGAAAAAATATGAAAGCAATATTACTGGTCATTACTTACTTCATACTGCTCATCTCTCCCCGATTCCACCTCATGTTATTACCCTCTCCTTATAAAATGTTTTGATTTTTTGGTAAATCACTGAAGATTACAATCTGTAATGTCAAACATTACAGTTTCATACTTAGTCTTTAGGAAATCCATGTTCAAAATTTGGTTGTTCTCCAACGAACTGGAATTAGGGTAATTAAAAGTTATACATGATTTTGGAGTTGTAAAGACTTTCATTATTCTAGTATAAACCTATGAATCTACTAGTTATGCGCAAAACATGGCACAACACTACACTGAATGCATCATTCATACTTATTTCTTCCTACAACATATACTCCAAATTCAAGACTAGACTTAAATAATGAAAGACAATTTAAATAACCTCATACATGGAAACTAACCTGCAGCATCCTTCACTAGGCTTGTAAGCATGTACAAGAATGTCTCATTGGATCCATCTATGTTCTTGTGTGAAGTGCACCAATGTTTCCTTTGAGCCAGCAGGAAAACATACCCAATATCTGAGCAATAAAACATGGTCACAATCACTTTCACATACAGCACCAGGAGGTAAAGTAACAACTCTGGTTTCACAACCCCTCAACCAAACTAATTCTGAACTTATTGTCACTATTCACAAAAGGAAAACACAATACATATTGTATAAAAATATCTAACTAATAAACCACCCTAAACCTTCAACAATGACCACATCTTCTCAGCTGAGCTAAAATCTTGCAGAACAAAGCAAAAATATTACGGTAAACCTCCTAAAAAAACATACTACCAAGCAATCAGTGAAAAAATAGCCAGCTAGCAATGGAGATAACACTCATTCATTAACACACACAGTGAAATTACTACACACTCATAGTGCAGGAAAACTAGCAACCTATAAAGAATTAAACCTGTAATACAAAGCTTTACACTATATAAACCATGCAACATGCAAACAAGAAGTACATCACATACTGCCCACTTAAATTTCTCCAGTAATGAAACCAAACATGAGATGTCACCAATAACACACAGTTTAAATCTGAATTTCCCAAACATAGAAATGTTCACTTACCTGTAATGTACAAGTGTGTAGTCTAAACAAGTCCCATTAATTCTTTGAGCAGCCATCTCCTCAATGTTAATTGCTTCACCAGATGGCTTACACAGACTTTAAAGAACAGCTTAACCAGCAGAATATTACCATTATCTGCAAAACTAACTTCAAAATTCAAGTCACTTATAGCAAATAGTGACAGTCATTTATAATCTCACTGTCACCAACCAGAAACAGAAAAATTCTTAAAAAAACAGTATTAATTTAATAAGAAATGATGCACTAACCTCTCGTCCAACCTTCCCTTATGACTGTGACTTCTACAACTAAGCAGAATTCTGGAGAAAGCGACACACATATTTCATAAAACAGCATACCACCCCCAAACAATTAAGCCAACTCTTGTCTCTCCACATGATGCACCTAGACAATATCTGACTTTACTACTTTGTAATGAATGCATGAATATATTACACTGGTAAACACATTCAGATAAATACATACATTCAAATGCATAAGACATTGCTAACAGCTCAGCATTTAAATGTCTCATTCAATGAAATGAAAGTCAATACCAAGCCAGAAACCAATGCACTTAACACCTCATCACGTTGGAAATGACCATTTTCACCTTTGTTGGCACCCATTGTTTAATCCAGTATGTCCAAGATCAAAAACACTTAACAGAAAGCCAAGGATGACTGTAGCAATTATAGAATAATTAACATGCAAAACCAATTGACTTAGACTTCTCTTACCACAAACTGAAAATTATGTAACTGTTTTTAATATAATTAGTTAATGTTTTAGTTAGTGTAATAAACTACAAGAAACTGAATTTTGCAGTGCAGACTGACATCTGCAGACGATGATAGTAAACCTATGTATACAGTTGTAAGAGCCCTATTTATAGGCTTGTAACACATTTGGAACAGATGTGAAATAATAATTTCAATGCAAATCAGGGGAACCACAAATAACAGCTGCCCAAGAGGAAGGCTGAGAAAAAGAGGCTGACATGAGAGGAAACACATTCTTTGTAATGACATGCTTTATAAAGCAGGACAGCAGGAATTGGTGTTGATAATGGCTGACCTGAATACACATATCAGGATAGATAGAATAGAATATGAGGACTGCCTGGGTCCACATTGGTGGGGCAGTAGGAACACAGATGGAGAGGCCACTCTAGACTTCTGTCTGGCAAATGGCTTGATAGTATAGGACTTCCTTCTACTAAGGAAATGACAGTGGGGTACAATCAGTGACTGTAAATGCATCCCCAGTGAAACAGTAAGCCCACAGTAAAAAAAAAAAAAAAAAACACTGGTTACCATGATCATTTGCAAGCAGTGGTCAAAGAAGGCTTCCAAGGTGAATAGAGACCAGAAGATAACTGGAGGGAAATCACAACAGTTCTAGGAAATGCTTAGGGCTCTATCCCCTCAAGAAGAAGAAGAGGAAATAACTGAAGTTGAAAAGGACTTGAGTGAAATCCCACAGGGTTCGGTTCCGAGTCATCTCCTGTTTGGTATCTACTTCTCTAAAGTCCAGGCCAACTCAAAGGGACTCTGGCTGACAAAAGTTTGCAGACGATTGCAAGTTAGGAACTGTTATTAACTCCCTAAGTGATGTTGACATCCTACAGAAAGGCCTCACTGAGACCAACGACTGGTGTCAGAACCATGGCCTTAAGCTAATTTGGATTCATAGTTTGCTTTGGCTCACTTCCCAATAAGTCTTATTTGCTTGTTTATTCTGAGGAGGGAGTGTTTCCACTTTAGGGCTTGCTCCCTCTTACTCTTAAACAGTAATTTCTTCCTGTTATTGTAAAGCCTGTTAATGGCAGTTGTCCACCAGGCAGGTTTGCTCTTCCTTGTGGAACTTGTTTTGGTCCTATCAGGTACAGCCAAGCCAATGTAGTTATACAGGTGTTTGTATAAAGCATTGGTGCAGCACTCAGCATAGTTGCCAGTTCCATCTGAGAAGGGAGGTGTAGTGAAGCCATTTATACCATCCTGTCAGAGGTTATAACTCTCATTTGGAGAAGTTTTTTTTAGTTTAGTTACTGCTGGGGGAGTAGGTGTGAGAGTTACTTCAAATAAGACTGATCTGGAATCAGATCACACCAGGGAAGACCTCACAGTGGGGTGCTACAATGGTCTCCCATACTGGTAAGCACCAGATCCAGGATGTTGATACCCTTTGTAGGGTGTCAACCAGCTCATCCAGGGCATTGGAGTTAAAGCCGAGGAACCTTTGGGCAAGTGAGTTTGAGCACAAGTAATTTACCTAGTCAATGGACGGGTAGTTAAAGTTACCTAAAACCATGGTGTTTGAATGTATCTTAATAGACTCAAGTAGATCCAAATAGGCAGAGTAGGTGTCCTGATTCATGGAAGGGGTCCTGTAGCTGGCAATGACTTGAATAGGTATCCTGCCAGCAGTTAATTACACCTGAAGTACCTCCGGGAAATCATACTGTTTAATGAATCTGGAGGTGTATTTATCTTGAAGGAGTTTTGATGCACTGCCTCCTTTAGTTTTCTGATTGACCCCCTTTACTAAGCCTTGATTGGGCCCATTATTGCACACAATGTCTCCTTTGGCATGTATCTGTTCAGGCATATGCAACAACTGGAGTTCACACAAAGATACCTTACTAAAAGGATACAAAGCCTAAACAACAGGGTCCTACATGGACTGACTGAAACCCTTGTCAATATAGTCAGCATCCTACAGAATCCAAAGATGTGATCTGTGTCTGGTATAGAAGGCATCCTCTGACCTATTACTAATGGATTTATTGCACATCATTAAGTCAGATTTCATCAGAAGTACTTTGCCTAGGCATTTAAACCTCTTCTGCAACATTAATAGAACAGTTTTGAGGGACAGGTATATTTCACAGAGGATACCACTGCTGTGGAACAGACTTGCCATCCACATAAAACAAAGTTCATGCCTGTCCATTTTCAAGTGCAACCAAGGTAAAAGGATGGTAAACATAACATTTACCCCAGAACTGCCCCATGCACTACTCATGGGTAGATGCAGCTCCTAAATGCTTTGTCCCATGCATGGGTCCACTCAAAATTATCTATGGTATGATCCCGGTTATTCTCATTAGGGGTAATATTTAATTATCAACCTTGGGAGGTAAAGCCAATCTATAACCTTTTAGAAAAGGTTATTTCAAACACAAAAAGGGAAATTAGCTAGATAAAGTTGCCAGAAAGAGCAGCTATCCTAGTACTTACCTTACATATGAACCTATAATCTTTCATTTGACATGCACCTTCAAAAATGCACAAAAACTCACCAAAATCTTGGAAAGTTTTAGAGATCCAAAAACATTCTGACCAACAGAACTAAGGTTGCACTTGCCACTACTAAGCACCTCCCCTCCCAAGTTTATGGAGCACTCATTCTTACCAACTTCCAGGCAGGGGTGTAGCTAGGATTTTCAAATTTGTACTGACAGCTCTCAAACTGCTACCCCCCTCCCCAGCCAAGCTACGGCCATTCTCGTAATTCACGGTTCGCTCTTTTAGTGTCGATGAAGAGGCATTCGCTGTAATGCCTCTTCAGTAATATAATATAAATTCACTCAAACTTGGTTCCTTGAATTAAAAATTAACCTGAAATGTCAGTTCTTTGAAAAATGCAGCATGGTAGTTGGGGTAGAGACTTTATGCTTTTGTTTTCTGTAACTAAGGTACAGGTTTTGAGCTTGAGTAAATTACTAACCACCTGCTGCCACTAACTAGGATGTTTCATTCACACACACCCCTACCTACCTCTTAGTGCAAGAAATATGGACAAAGCCTAAAATAAACAGGGACAGATATTAAATAATGTTCTCGTGAACTTAGAAAGTTGCTAGAATAACTGGATTTGT
Source organism: Protopterus annectens (assembly GCF_019279795.1). NCBI lineage: Eukaryota > Metazoa > Chordata > Ceratodontiformes > Protopteridae > Protopterus > Protopterus annectens. The sequence continues at coordinate 1,254,873,747 of NC_056727.1, forward strand.
GCTAGTATGAATTTTTCTAAAGGACATGAAGTCTGAAGCTCAAATGTCTGTCATTATTTAGCAATTTCAGCCTTCAATGATTTTCTAGAAAATCACAAAATTTATGAGGAACAGACAAAAAAATATGGGGCAAAAATCTGGACATTCTGCAAAATTTGGACAGTTGAGAGGTATGCTACCTACCACACACACACACACACACACACACACACACACACACAAAACCTCTCAACCTCTTACAGCAACAAACTCATAAATAAAACTGAGGCAAAGACCCAAAAATAAGGACATTTTTTTTAAATATTGCTCTTATAAACTTAGAAAGATAATAGAATAGTAGTAGGTCTTGCATCAGTACGAATTTTCTGAAAGGTATGAAATCTGAAACTGAAATGTCTGCATTATTTTCTAACTTCAGTCTTTAACAATTTGCCACTAATTTGCCAGAAAACTGCAATTTTATGAAAACGGACCAAAAATGTGATGCAAAAATATAAAATTGCCAGACAATACAGCTGGGAACCTGTCAAAGGAGGGACACCATTTTAATATGAGCACAGTTAACTTAGAGCAGCTGACAAAATTAGAGAATCTACATGCATTTCTGAAATAAAGGTAATGTATAACTCTGATCATTACAGTTATTTATAAAAGTAAAGTAAACCCTCTATGTTTTCTTCCAAAATTGATATTTTGTGGAGGGATCATTAGGGGAAGAGCAACATTTTGAGCCAAAATCAGGGACAGTTGAGGTTTGGCTATGCCTAATTCTATAAAGCAATTTGCATGTACCTCTCGACCTGTTAATGCAATAAATCTGGACAAGGCCAAATATATTGAGGGAACATATAAACAGTACTAAAAATTGCTCTTGTATAAACTGGGACAGTTGATAGAACAGGTCTTATTTTAGCATGCATTTTTCTGAAGGTTATAAAGTCTGAAACTAGTGTGTCATTATTTAGTGACTTAATTCCTAAATCATTTGCCAGAGAACCACAAATTGAGGAACAAACCAAAAATAAGAAGCAAAAAATCTATTCATTCTTTGAAAATCTGGACAGTTGGGAAGTATAGTTCAGCTGGGGCTGTCTAAGTTTGCCGCCCTTCCCCCTCACAAAACCATGGTCCAATGGAGCCTCCCCCTGCAGTCATTCCAATGATCCATTACTTTGCTATTTCACTCCATTTACCATAAACACTAATGTGCATACTGATTTACTTCTATGATGATTTGAACTTCATTTGAAAGTTTTATTTTGCATTTTACAGCTCAAACACTAAGACATCTGCTAAACAAACTTGGCATTAAAACTTCTCTGCCCTTGAAACTCACATTCATTGAAACAACATTAAAACCCACATTCAAAGAAAAATACATTTTACCCGTGGCAGATAAAAATGAATTCTGGGCTGCTTTTAAATCATAGGCCCCTTGCATATGAAACATACATGTGCTCTTTGATACACCTTCCTATTGCTTTGAACATTTTTCCAGTAAACAATGAAACAAAACTGCCCAATTCAGAACATTTCCATCATAAAAGTCTAGTCAAACTTCTACAGTCCACCATTATCAGTAAATAATATGCACAATCTCTGAAGTAGTAAAAAAAGTCATCTAAATAATTCCACGTTAAATAAATCTAACTAATGAAGAGGTTGCTGCTAGCAATCACCTTTATATTTCATGACTTCACCGAAAAATAGTGTCTGATGCCCCCGAGGAATAAATTGCCTAAATTACATTAATAATAAGCTAGTAATATTGCAATAGGAAATGGATGGCAAACTGATAACAGGCTCATAGTTAGTGTCTTAACTTTCAGTACAGCAGCATTCACCCCTTATGGGAGTAGAACCAACGAACTTCTGCATTAAAAGCAAGTACACAACATTTTGTGCTACTAGCAATGTGAGCCAACTTAGCATAATCAGCACTAAACTTCTCTTCCCCTGCACCTCTCAGTTCCTTGTAAAATCTACGCAATACTCAACTACATCTCAACTTCGCAGCACAAGAAGTCTGGAAAAAGCCAAATTTATTGGGGTGGGTCAAAAGGGCAAAAAACAGGAACACATTAAACATTGCTTGTATAACCTTGGAAAGCTGCTAGAATAAAATGCTGTGTTACCATCATACATTTTACTGCCAAGGTCACTGTGCAAAATAGTCAGAACAACATACCACTATGCCAAATCACCTGCTTTGTGAAAGAGAGGAAGACTGAAGCTTAAATGGCTATCATTTAATGAATTCAGTTCTCACCATAGCTGTCAACCTCTTAGCACAAAACACCTGGACAAACCCAGTAATGAGGGAACACAGCCCTCAAACATATTCAGTGAATTCAGTTCTTGCCATAGCTGTCAACCTTAGCACAAAAAACCTGGACAAAGCCAATAACAGGGTATTACAGTCCCAAAAATAAGGATAAATTTCAAATAGTCATAAACTTAAAAAAATTGCTATAAAAAGGTTGTGTTAGTATATATTTATTGCTAGAATAAAAAGTTGTTTTACTATGTCACAAACACAGGGATAAGATGCAGACTCTACACAGAAGGCACCCCAGCCAAGAATCAAACCAGAAAACCTACAGCTGTGAGGCAACAATACTGCCACTGCACCATCAAATATGTAAGGAAGTAAACATTCAGAAACCTGAAGTCTGAAATTTAAATGCCTGTCAATTTGTTAATCAGGACAGTCTGACTTGGAACAAAAAACCCCACAATTCTCAGCAGAGGCTCAGGAAAAAATAATGCAGACATGTCTTTGTAACATGGGAGGACACAAAAGCAAACCCACACAAACACAGGGAGAAGATACAGACCCCCACAAAGAAGGCACCCCAGCCAAGAACCAAACCCAAGAACCTACAGCTGTGAGGCATCAATGCTACGTTGCTACCACTGCACCATCAAATTTCAAGCATTGCAATATTTAAAAACCACAGATACATACAGATATTGATCAGATCAAATATGAGGCAAAAATCTGCAATTTTTTTACAAATGGTGGTGGGTAGGGAATTCAGGTCTTTAACACCTGCATACAAGGTACAGGGTTCAAGCCTGAGGTATTCCCTACCACACCACCATGAGTAATCACACCAGTACAACATCCCACCTGGGGCATTTACACACATACACACACACACACACACACACACACACACACACACACACACACACACACACACACACTGAAGTGAGACCAGCTTGGGAATCAAAAAAGAACATTTAAAACGCTACCTCCTGCTCGGAAAGCATTTGGAGCTCCATTCCGACTGGCTGCCTAAAGCGTGCTGATGTCATTGTGCAGTAAAGCGCGAAAATAAAGAATATTTAAAATGCTACCCCCCCTTCTACATAAGTTGTACTGAAATCAGTACAGTGCATATGCCTCCCGACGTCCCTGCTTCCAGGCAGCACAAAAAGCAAAATTTGAGCAGTGCTACAACAAAGTAGCTAAATTTGCCACAAATGTCCCTTTCAGAACCCACTACTGTATAGCACTGGAAGCCTAAATTGATTAGAACTAACATCTACAGAGCTTCCTCCCACCAACAACATTAGTCAGCAATCATCTGCTTGTCCTAACACTAAATAAATACCATTCTATACAACTATGTTCATACTCCATCAGTATGGTTCAGTGATGAAAAACTTTTCTGTTCACAACCCTATAAAATCTGCAGGGTAAGATCTTTATTTATACCATGTTTCTAAGGCCTGGGACTCCTTACCTATATCCATCAGATCAATACCCTCCATCCAGTCCTTCTAAACCATTCTGAAATAGTTCTTAGCCAAAATGAGGCTCTGTTTTTGCTCAACCTCAGGGCAACAGTATTTCTAAATATGTACCAGTTCGTATTCATACCTTGCCCCTCCTTACTGCCCTTTTGACTCATTTCCTAACTTTATCTAGATATGTAATAACTTATCATTTCCTTGACTTCATATTGCAATACCTGTATGTATTATACTAGTTTACCTTTAACTTCTAAAAACTGTCTAAAATGTCTCTAATAATTAAATTTTTGTTGTATAAGCTGTCTTTGTTTTAACCAATTTTGTCAAATTATGTCCAATATGTTATAATCATTTAAACTGTAGATGTTTTGTTTTATTTTTGAGGCTTTTAAAATTGATTTCAAAATGATTTTGAAATACTGTGGAACTTTTCTCTGTGGGCGTCCAATAAAAATGAACACTTACACAGTTAGACTTTCCCGGTAGTCAGACATCAGTAAACAAATATCATGGTTAACCTTGTCCTTACAAATGTTTCCTTTGCCTACACCCAATAATATAATATAATATAATATAATATAATATAATATAATATAATATAATATAATATAATATGATAAACTTGTGATTGCAACAAGAACCCAAACGAAAACCAAGAAAAAATTATACCCAGATAAGGACATCTGTGGAAATAACTGGCCACCCACACCACAAGAGAAATCATCAGATTGAAAAAATACGGAAGCAATATTATTGGTCATTAATTACTTCATACTGCTCAGCTATCCCTGATTTTGCCTCATATTATTACCCTTCTCCTTATATAAATGTTTTCATTTTCAGTTAAATCACTGAAGATTACAGTCCGTCTGTAATGTCAGACATTAGAGTTTCATACGTCTTAGTCTTTAAAAAAATCCACATTGTTCAAAATCAGGTTATTCTCCTACTAATGTGAATTAGGGTAATATTTAAAAGTTAAACCTGATTTTGGACTTGTAAAGACTGGTGTGGTGGTCATCAGTCTAGTAAAAACCTATATACCTACTAGCTATGCACAAAACATGGCACAACTATACACTGAATGCATCATTCATACTTATTTCTTCCTACAACATATACTCCAAATTCAGGACTTGACATACATAATGAAAGAGAATTTAAATAATGTCAATAATGTCATATATAAAAACATACACTAACCTGTAACATCCTTCAGTAGGCTTGTAAGCATGTACCAGATTGTCTCACTGGGGCCATGTTGGTATGTGCAGCGGATCGTTGTTTTAGTTGAGCCATCAGGAAAACCTACCCACTATCTGAGCAGTAAAACATGGTCATAATCACTACAGCACCAGAGGTGAAGTGTCAACTCTGGTTTCACAACCCCTAAATAAAACTTATTGTAAACATACTGTCCTTATCTACAAAAGGAAAACACAATAAATAATGCATAAAAAAAGACCTAACTAATAAGCCACACTGAAACCTTCAACAATTATCACATCTTCTCAGTTGAGCTAAAATCCTGCAGAGCAAAGCAAAAAGAATGTGGCAAACCTCCTAGAAAATCAGACTCGGTCTCTGTCTATACAAGCCATGCCAGCCAGCCTGGCGGTGAATTTACAATTTCCCACTCAATGGTCAAAGTTACGTTTGAACAGGCTTACAGATGGACTCTGCTTCACATGGATAGGAAGCAAATTCCAGAGCATAAGGATCCTTTGAGACACACATCTGTCTCAGCAACATGTTCGATTTAGACTGCAAGCAAAGGTTAAATCCCTGGATTTAGTGTTTTTGGTGCTGTTTGTTTTGGAGATGTGCAAAAGCTCCATCAGGGCTGTATCAAAGGATGCCTTATATGCTAAGCACAGATCCCCACCCAACAATATGCAGGAGTATAGAGGAGTGGCTTGAAGGAGATTTACATAAGGCTAATGAGTTAATATGCTGGATTCTCTTGGTGAGGAACCTCTGTGGGTGTTACAACTATTGCACATTCTTAGTCAAGTATATACCGAAGGGGGCATTGTACTTAATGATGGGTCTGGTAAGGGCTATGCAGAGAGGTACTGTAACTTCCTTGGACCTGGATGCCATACCCTTGCTTATAAGTTGGGAAACGTAGAATGATTTTCTTACCAGCTTGGCTGCATGTTGATGAAAGACCAGATTATGGTCTACATATGTTCCCAGATCTCCAACTACCCTAGCGGTGTCTTATTAATGGAGTAATTTGTCTGGGTCGATGTTTTCCCAAAAACACTGCAATGCACTTTCAATTGAGTTCTAATCTGTGGCTTTGGTACTAATCATTTGCTAGTGTTAAACCTTGCAGGATGTTGGTGTCATGCGGGGAAATTTATGATAGCTCCCAATGTGCAGTCATATGCGAATTTGTTGAGCCAGAGGCCCTTGACATTAGCCTTGACCTCTGAAAAGTAGATGCCAAACAGGACTGTGTCCAGCACAGGGCCTTGTGGTACTCTGCTGGTGACCTGCCTCTTGGTGGAGAATGCCTCACCAGTCCTGACTTATTGGTTCCTATCTGTAAGCCAGCTAGCAGTCCATTGAATAATGCATAAACTTCAATATCTAAACTGTCATACTTGGTTTTACACAGTGTATGCCTTGTAACTACTCTTCCATTCAGAATGCTGCCACTATCTTCCCTGCCTGCATTAAAAAGTTCCCTACTCCATCCAACCCCATTTTGAACAGACCCTTAATTCTAGTAAACACTGACCTTACATTAAGTAATACTTCCATTTTCTCTGATTACTGTCAAAGTGAATGCTTCATCTCCCTGAAAATGACTCTTGAAATGGTCAAATCAAGAGACCTTTGATTGCAAGAGTACATAAATAGAGCAGTTTCCTTAGCCTGGCATTCCAACACCTGTCAATATCAGAATGTGGATTGTCTTTTCAATTGCTAACTGCATCAGGCACAAGTAGCACTGTATAATTACTAGTACAAACTGTAGATTTTATGGCTAAAGTCCAGCAACTTCAAACTTAAACTCAGTGTATTTTAATCACAAAAATAAAAAAGGTAAATGAACATAACATAGACAGCAAACCCATTACCATTTCACTACAGTAATCCTTAATCAGTGCCACTAAAACAGGAAGGCATTCACCCCCTTCCCCAAGGGTAGCTATACCATAATTTGGTAGGAAAGGGCAACCTGCTCACTTCTGATTTGCTGTAAACTTACCTAACTCCTGAGCAGTGTACCCCACCCCCACACACCCCTAATTCTCCTTGAGTAACATTAACACAAAAAATCTGAACTTTCACACGTTGTGTCAAACACAACACAACACAACACACACTCCCTCCCCTCCCCAAATTAAAAGGAGCCCCAGTCACCTCACATTATACAAGAGACCATACCGTATCTACCAACAGAAATTGTACACATATTACACACATTTATGTTTTAGAAGACATCCTACTCAGTAAAAAACAACAAACACTACCCATACAACTTTGCTACAAACATAGTCAAACTCTATTTACTCCTACCAACAACTAAAAGCATCTTTTACAGATCCCCAACAACGATGCTCTCCAATCAACCCCAGGACTGAAACCAAATGTCTGTTCCTCAAACATACCTCTCAACTGTACAGATTTTTGCAGAATGTCCCGATTTTTGCCTTATATTTTTGATCTGTTCTTCAGAATATTGTGGTTTTCTGGCAAATTAGGGCAAATCATTAAAGACTGAAGTTAGAAAATAATATCAGACAATTGAGTTTCAGATTTCATACCCTTCAGAAAATTCATGCAAATGTGAAGCATGTTATTCTATCAACTTTGTAAGCTTGTAACAACAATATTTAAAAATTTTCCCTATTTTTGGGCCATTGTACCACTTTTATTTATGGCCAGATTTCTTGCCCTAAGAGGTTGAGAGGTATGAACCCTACCAATACAGGACTTGTTTCCAACCCCTGTTCACCTCTATCAAGCACAAAACCTGATTCAGCCCTTCACCCTGAGTTCCCTATCGCTCTTCCATGTACAGAACCGTGAGCAGTAATAATGGAATGCTACTTTAAAAAAAACTTACTTTACGCGGTTTGGTTTATAATTTTATCATTTTGTTCTTGTTTTTGTTTATATATATTGGGACATTAGTACACATTAACTTACTCTTGCTGGAATTCCAACATATTTGAATAAGTTGACTTTTTATTTTACCAGGACAAGTGCTGGAGCTCAATTTTTGCCCTTCACTCACACATTCATAGCCACAACATAGTATTTAAAGTGTCCTACAACTATTAACCTAAGGTTTTTTTTGGCCCAGATTATATATTTATATTAATCTTTATTTTTTACCCAATACGTGCAATTAGGTACGATCATTGTTTTTCAACATATTGCCTACTCGGTTAGTATATAATAATATGGTAATTGTTTACAAAATGTATATTTTTTATACATATTGTTTTTTATAGCAGATTACTCAGAGGTATTTTTAAGGGAATTGTTCAACATAATAAATATTGACATTTATGTCCTTGTATATTTTAGTACGTCTTTCTGCTTTAAGATTATGTCTGTTTAACTAGTTCCGCCTAGCTTGGCGGGTTTAGTTTGAGCAGTTAAAACTGCCTAACACATTGAATTCTGCGTGGAAAGCATATGTTATTCTAATTTAATTATTATTTTTTAACTAGATCAAACTTGATGTATAAATGAAAGATTTTTTACTGTAACTAGTTTCTTGGAACGTGTTAATAACATGAGTCAACACCATATATGATCGTTTTACTGACTTCATAGGAGAGTATTGCTGCTAAATACGTTTTAGGAAAGGATAATTCACACTAGTACAAAAAATTCCCTTCCGTTACAATTATGCTCTTAAAACATTTAACAGAACCACTGTGATTGTTACCACAACGCAGCACTAGTTAATATTTAGTAAGAAAACTTTGTCTTTGTAAATAATTTTTGTGAATGTTTAACAACTTTAGTTTACACCACAAGGAATCATTGCTTTAGATTGTATAGGAGAGAACTGTTGCCAAAACTGTCTTGGTATAATATTTTACACTGGTGTAACTTTTAGCGTTACGATTATTACACTCAGAATACCTGCATAGTGATACTGTGGTTTTTAATATAAGACAGTGTTGCTATGAGTTCTGTTTGTAATTCTTTTTCTTGCATTTATGCTAGATTTTTTTGTATGTTTTATTTTGATTTGTTCACTTATTAGATGCTTGTTTGTAGACAGCTTAGAGTAACAGGCATCGCTATTTTTGAACAGCAATAAATGACGTTGCACCTCTTTAGGCAGTTGATTCACTATAATGGAATTTGGCGCCAATTCTTACATTTAACCTAGAACTTTGTATTCTCATATGTATTAACTCTGAGGAAGCTACTACAGTGGTGGTAGTGAAAACGTTTCTGTTTTTAATAAAGTTGCGTTAAGACAACATACTTGACTTCGTGGACCAGTGCTTTCTTTTGGATTCCCTGTTCCGGTTTTCTACATTTGTTTTTTTATCTTCACAAGTTTGTCTTTAAAAAAACAAAACAAAAACACTACAATGTATGGTACTGAATGGCATACACATCTACCACTTTGCTGAAGAATTCTGGACATAGGATCATAGGACGTTACTAGGCTATTGGCCCTAGGCCCCTTACAAGCCTAGCCAAGTTTTACCATTATTTCCACAATCAGCACCTACTGCCTCTGTCCAAGAGAGAAACAGGTGGGAACCCCAGGGTGAATTTACTGTTACCCATCCAATCATCCTGCATTTGAAGAGGGCCAATGAGGTGCTCTGTTTGACATGAAGTGGGATTTTTTTCCAAAGGTGTGGTAACCTCCAAGAGACAAATCTGTTGCTCCAGCAGGTTGTATTAAAGTTACATACCAGGTTAAGGTCTTTAGAGGGAGTAACTTGTGTACCATTTGACTTACGGATATGCAGCATTTCCAACAAAGCAGAGTCAGAGATTGCCTTGTATGCAAGGCAGAGATTGCCTCTGAGTAGTCTGTATGAAACAGAATAAAGTGACAGTGGTTTCAGACAATCCACATAAGACAGATGCTGAGGACCTTGAATTTTCCTTGTGAGGAACCTTTGTGGTCTCTCCAATTGCTGCTTGGAAAGGTACATACCAAAACGGGTGATGTACTAAATTACTGGCCTGATAAGGGAAGAGTACAGGGAGGTTATAACTTCTTTTTTTCTGGAGGCACTTCCCTTACTTATGAAATGAGCAACACAGAATGCCCTTCTTACCACTACGGACAAATGGTGATCAAAGGTAAGCTTGCTGTCAACCTGTGTGCCCAGGTCCCCTACCATTGAGTGCATATTTAAGGGGTTGCTATTGATGTGGTAGTTAGCAGTAACATCACTCTTACTGAAAGGGATGACAATACATTTTTTTTGCATTGGGTTTAAGGCCATGACCTTGGCACCAATCATTTGTGTAAAACCCTCTTGGAGGATGTTGACATAATTTGGAGATTCTATGACTACTCCCAGTTTGCAGTTATCAGCAAACTTTGTCAACCACAGACCTTTAGTTTTTGTTTGTACTTTGGAGAGAAAAATTCCAAACAGTAGTAAATTCACCCTGGGGGTGCCACCCGTTTCCCTCTTCGACAGGGGAAGTAGGTGCTGATCGTGGAAATAATGGTAGAACTTGGCTAGGCTTGTAAGGGCCCTAGGATGGTGCAGTGGTGCAGCAGTAGTGTTGTTGCCTCACAGCAAGATGTTCTCTGGTCCGATCCTCGGCTGGGGTGCCTTCTGTGTGGAGTCTGAATGTCCTCCCTGCATTCGTGTGGGTTTCCTTCAGGTGCTCTGGTTTCCTCCCACATTAGAAAGACATGTGTCTGGAGCTCTTCTCCCTGGGCCTCTGCTGAAAATTGGCTTCATTCCAAGTTGGACTTTCCCGGTTAACAAATGTTAAATAAAATAAAATAGAGGTCCTAGGATTAATCCCTGTGGGACACCACTGGTTACAGGTCTGCTTTTGGAGGTGTTTTCCCCTATTTTGACTATACGGATTCTATCAGTGAGCCAGTTAGCGACCCATCTAATGATATAAGGGTTGATACCTAGCTGTGTGAGTTATATAAAAAAGGCGGTTGGCTAAAGAATGCAGTAATTGCAAGTTATCAACAGATCTATGCAATTAAAAAATATCCCAAGCACTGCAGCAGCTTGTTAATCCTTGTGCGCACAATTTACCACTATGCAGTTTGCAAAAGTAGCTAAACTACAAGGGCACTACTGCATAAGGTTGGTTATGAAACCTGGGACTGTAAGCTGAAAGGGGATCACCTCAGCAATCTACCTGTCAAGTTAAAATTTCCCTGTAGAATGTATATTGCCATCTCTACCCCAAATGCATTACCATATACCATATTTTATGACCGACAAGTTTTAGCAAATGTTTTTGCAGGGGATTCAAGCCCTGCTGCACCTTACAGGTGCTCATTCTAAAACCACACAAAAAGACTCCCCTTGGCAAACTTCTTGCACCATCTCCTAGGGGTGTACTGGGATTGTAGGAGCACACACCTAGAGAAACATTAACTACACGCATACCTTTTAACTGTTCCTGATTTGGACTCCTAAAATTGGTGATGTTAGTAGACAATGGGTTGAATTAAATTTAATACATCATGACAGCAATTAGGGTTAGATGGTCTTATCAACTCCTCATATTAATAGTGCCATTTCTTGACTTGTCCTTGATTCTAAAGGTAACAGGCTGATAGTTATAGCTAGAAATATGTCTCATTCTTCGCTTCTTGCAAATTCAAGAACTAGCTGCCAGTCAAGGAGACCATGCATTGCATAGAATTTGCACTGACCCACAGACTGATGGTTTTCTCATTATTCCCAAATCTACAGCTCCACTTTCAGCAGAGCAGACTAGATGCAACACCAGACAAAAAAGGATAACAACAAAAGTGATGGTGTTTATGTAAACACAGTGCACACATGCAGGTATCTGTAAAACAGCAAAATGCACAGGTTGCCACAACAAAATAAGAAAGGGATAACAATATAAGTAATGGCATTTATATATGCACAATACAAACACACAGTTATATTGATAACAGCAAAATGCACAGGTTACCACCATAACAGTTTTTTTTTCCTGGGGAAGGTGCTCCTTGGCATACCACTCAGCTGTCCAGTTCTGCAAAATGTCCCTGATCTTGCTTTACATTTTTGCCATGCTCCTAAGAACATTTTGTTTTTTGGCAAACCGCACAGGAAATTAAGAGTTTAATACAACTCATTGCTTGGAATTCAAAATGTGTTGTGCTAACAAATTCATCTGAGTAATTTGGGCCTGATTCTACAACCCCCAACCACAATTATTCGGCTTTTCTTATGATTTTTGAGCAAAATGAGAGCTATGCAGTTCGAACAGGTGTTCCAACATAAAGAAAGATTGTGAACTGTCAAACAGTAATTACAAAAAAATATATAGTGTTCCAGCCAATGGGAAACTAGGACAAGCTCCCCAATAAACGTTTTATCTCGATCACGTAAATGCTGCCCAACCCACCCCCCATTATGTCTTATCAGCATCTCCCCTCAGTGAGCACCTAAGGACATACGTGTCTTGATAAACTTGTCAGTTACCGAACTCCCCAAATACAGCAACAGCCTGTTTCTTTGTGACCAAAGATTAACACAACTATTAGGATAAGACATAACAATATACAACTTCTAATTAAACATTCAACAATGAGAACAAAATGTTAAAACGATCGTGTTGTGTATGTGGGACGTATTAATGTATAAAAGAGTGCCCGAGAAATCGACTAAAAAGAGCCAAAAATAGGGCAAACAATTTACCCAAAATGAAAGGATGATGTCCTGACTCGTGCATGCAGCAACGTCACCAAAAATCGGGTGGGCACCGTTTTTCTAAATATATCTGTAACTGATTTTAGGAAGTTAATAAGCTTTGCATCAGCCTTATTTTCTGACTGATGAAATGTATGAAGCTGTTAACATGTGGCATTACTGTCTATAATCTTTAGTATTTTAGTAGAACATTGAAACAGACATGATAAAATGTAAAACAAAAGGGAAGACGTTCAGCAAGTGTGGATACTTAAAATGTATGCTGACTGGGGCTACTGAGTAAAGCTTAGCGCTTATAACAAGCACTAATTTCCGAGAGACGTTTTGCCGTTTTTTTGTCTTTTTAACTGAAGTTGCACCTACTGTGATGAAGGCATGTGGGTAAAATATTTAGTTATGGATTTAAAATACATTTTATTCACATAGATGCAAAGTCATGCATCTGCTGATGCAGCAGATCTATCTAACTATATTCAGAGAGCACAGTTAAAAACTAAAGGAACACTGGCTCACGGTAATTACCTGTCAATATACACTTCAGCTGTGCTCTTCTAGGTAGTACTTCTACTTGCTGTTGTGCTCTCATTCACAACTATCATCATGCCGATCCATTTTTAAGGGGAAAATTTTTTTAAAAAAAGAAACTGATCGCTTCTGTGGGCAATGTAACCTACCAGTATTAAAAACATGCCGACAAGGCAAAATATGTTTGTAAAAATTGTTTTGTAGCAACTGCAATTAATGTTTTGGGGACCTGTGGCTGCAAGTAACAGTTACAGACAACCATTGTAAAAATTACATTTTGAGAAAAAAAGCAGATGTTTATGAATTAGTCTGTAATTTAAAAAAAAAATCAGTAGGAACTACTTCTGGAACTTTGGAGTTCACATGGGGAAGCTAAACAACAATGGGACAGGGAACTCTGAGGGGAAGAAAAAAATATGTGGGGAGGTACTATGATGTCACAAAATGGGAGGTAGTTAATGCAGTGGGAGTCAACGTTTACTTTTCGGTCCGAGGCAAGAAACTGATTTTAGAAACGAGATAGTGCCTCTTTAAGGAAAAAATGTAGAACATTATTTGGGCAGTATTCTCTAACATAAACAGACTTAGCAGCGATGCACAACAGCCAGCACTCTGGAAAGTACTTAGTGGAGAAAGTCCTCTTGTCAGCCTACCTTTCTCTGTGCATAAGATATAAGTGCACTGACTTTAGAAATACCACACAGGTGATCTAGGGTTCAAGTCTAGATAATACTTTTTAAATATGGTGTCAGAATGCAATTTCTAACAGTACTTTGACTAGGAAGGTAACACTACATACAAATGGCTACCATGTTTATTACAAGAAACATCCCATTACTACTTTGATATATACATTTTTCTAAGTTGCATATCTCATAAATTATTTAATTCTGAAACACATTTGAATGTGTGTGTAATTGTTTAAGCAGGATAATTATGATAATAAATTAAAAATGCACGTTGATATCTATGGTGGGCAGAATACTTAAACGAAAATCATTTTCTCTGTCAACATAGCCAAATTCTGTGTTTAGGATAGTATGTGTAGTGAAGTATGTATGTATCATACCCCAAGTACTATTAGTCAGCTCATGAAAGTCTATCCATCTGACATATGTTTACAAACAGCAGTAATGACACATTCATTGGGATACATTTCACAGGACTTCTTAAAGCCACATACATACAGGTCAGTCTGAAGTATAGTCCCATCCATACTGAATGCCATTTGCCTGTAATAAACATGGCTGAAAGGAAGTTCTCCTGTAGCACTGACAAGTAATCATCCTGGTTTAGATTTATGCATTATTTATTTCTTAGCTTTGATTCCCACATTGGTCAACTAACATTTAACAGTGTGTAATTCCAGAAGGTTGTATTCCAAGTCATTCCGTTTAACTTCCAAAATACCAAGGATAACAAGCCAAGCCACTGAGGTTGTTGGTGTTGACCATTTGAAAACGTATGAATATGTCCAGTATCACACATGCAATATCTTACTGCTTTGCCTCACATATTTGTTGCTGTTTGAAAAATGCCTTCTGCCTTGCTTACAAGTGCCTGTTTGTGCTTACCACCATGTGGATACAGTTGTTATGGTTGTGTGTGTTTGCACATCAGCCATTAAAGGTGAGATTGGAATTTCATGCCAATTCATCCTAAGAGTTCTTGCTTGATTTCATCATGCATGGCTGGTGCGGGAGATGATGGTGCTAAATTTAAAACACAGAGGTGGGGTGTGGAGTCCAGGATATTTGTGGCACTCTTCATGAAGCACTACAGCTGTAGGCTACTGCAGGGGGACTACACTAAGAGTGAGGCTTGGAACAGGGTAGGCAAAGCTGTCTCAAGTGAAACTGGCATTCCATGCACTGGAAAAAAATATTTTACCACTATAGTGAAATGAACTGGTGCAAGAAAGACCTCTTAGGTCAGTGGAAGGATGAGTTTAAGACTGCTGACACCCCACAGTTGTGTAAGTATACTGACCTATGTTTATTAAATGATATACAAAACTGTACCAAGGTAAGACTGCTATTCAATATGCTTTCATGTCTCTTCTTGTCTTCTTCTGTTTTGTACAGCTGCTGAAGAATGCAGCAAACCATGAGACATATCAAGAGAGGTTAACTTGCCTCAGAGAGGGACAGAGTACATATGCATTTGATCTTAATGTAAGCCTAATAACTACTGTAATTGTATGCAATATGGCAGTACTATAATAAATAGTGGTATCTTTATATCAGAGCAGTGGAATTGATTAATTGTACAATAGAGTGAAACCTCATCATACCTGGATGTGGCAAAGGTGTATAGACTGGATAATTATATGTGTTCATTGTCTGAATTTATATAGCCATGTAATATGTCATGGATCTAATTATCTCTCAGTTTTTTGCCTCACCCCACCCCTTCTCTCTTTCTCTTTTTTATGGTGGGGAGAAATATTTTGCACAATTAAAATGTTTTGTTGTCATACATTTCTGCTTACAGAAACTGACACTCAACACAGAGAGGTAGACTGGCTACTGTGAATCAGCCTGCCATCCCTCCACAGGTTGCAACACCGATGTCCAGCACTTCAGGGTCCCAAGCTGTCAGCCTGCCTCTACAACCCCTGCCCTAACAACTCCATCCACATCAGGTAGCTCTGCCCTGACAGCTGGTGCACTAGTATCCTCCTGGATAAGTATTAGTGGGGGTGGTGATTTTTGTCACCTGCCAAGAGTTGACAGGGCTGGTGGATGGCATTATGGAAAGGGGCCTTAGTGCTTGAACCAACCATGTCTAAAAGGAACTTCATCACATTGCTAAGATGATGCCATGTTGAGCACTGACACAGGAAACTAAGACAGGAGACAGTGATGAGAGTTCTGAGGGTGAGGACTACATTCTCACTATTATCAGCTTGATGTGGGTGTGCCTTTTATTCCCTCAACCTATTTCCAGTCATGGTTCCCCCAACCTCTTGTATCCATCATCATCCTTGTCTGTCTAGTTTGTCCTGTATGCCTGCACCTGCTTCCTCACCTTCCTGTCTGACCCTCACATTCTTAAGCACTTTCCCCAACATTCCTCTGTCTTTGAAAGAAAAAAAAGTAAAAAAAGGGCACCTGTAGCACAAAAATAAATAAATAAATAATGACCCATACATAGTTATTCACTTCACCTATGTGTCTTGTTGACACACTTGATTTTGTACAATTGGCTGTACAACATTATTCTGTTGTTGTCACCCAACCTTGGTGTGGTGACAGTCTAAAATTAGCAAATTCTGGCTACTCTTTTACATTTATGTGTTGAAGAAGTGGATAGATATGGTTCTCTTCCACTACCTTCCTGCAAATTCCTCTATTCTTTCCCCTGTGCCTCGCCCTACCCATTGCATCACTTTCTTATCAACACCATTTTCACACATTTACTCTAGTCAAAAATAAAATCACACAGAGCACACATGGTCAGAAAAAGGCCCATACAAAAGGCTTCCCTTTTTGTCCTCAGCCTTTGCGCAGAGTTTGGCATTGTGCACCAGTGTTAAGGGATGTTGAGTGGCTTTTCATATCCTATGGCAAAACCTAAGCGGACTACTGTGGGTGATGGCAACAACTGACCAGGTTTTGCCATAGGACATGAACAGCCATTCACCATCACTCAGCATCATGCACCAATACCAAGTGACAGTGAATGGCTGTTCATGTCCTATGGCAAACCCTAGTCAGTTGTTGTTGCCATCACCTGCAGTAGTCTGGTTATCCTCATGCAAACTAGTTAAACATTCTGTGCTTTTAGAATACAGAGTAAAGACAAAATAAAGGCAGTACTTTGCAATAGTTACTCAAACAGTACTTTGACTACTGGATGTAGCAAAATGCAACTTCCTCTGCAGATTGTTGACACAAATCACTTGTCTGAAAATTGCTTTTTGGCCATAACTTCAAGGGTTCACATCCAGATATATGCTACATTATTTCTTAATATGAAGTTACACTTCTATGATATCTTTAATGACATACATCTTAACTTTTATCCATTAATAAACTTTCATGAACTGATTTTGAACAGCATTGCAAAATAAGCATTTGCAAACACATCCATGCATGTAAGGACAGATTATTAACCCCCCTTACTCTACCCATGTCAGCATCAGTTTTTGCCTGTCCTACAGCTTCTTCAGCTCTCCAGACATCACTTACTGAGACAGAGCCTGAGTGATTAATACTGAAGATACACCATTAAGATGTACATTAATGACCTTTAAAAGCACCCTTTCGTATGTGTCTCTATATGTGTCTTAGGATGATGGATGTAAATGTAATGTTATGACACTGAGATGAAATAAAATAAGCATTTCAGTGTCCAAGGACACTGAAATAGCTAGGGGAGCAAGAAACAATGCAGGGGGTGTGTGACAGGTTCTGCCATACATCCCGTGCATTGTAAAAGTGCCGTACCATCATATCCATTAACTGTACAGTTGCTGCAGAATGCCCAGATGCCTGCCTCACATACTTCAACTTCCTAGAGCAAGAAAGCTGTACAAAGCCATAAATAATGAGGGGACACAGGCACACAAATAAGGAAAGTCACCATATATTGCACTGACAAACCTGGAAAGCTGATAGAATAAAAGGTATGCAGTAGCAGGGACTTTGAGAAAGGTATGAAGTCTAAAACACAAATGTCTGCCATATGAAAGTGCTGTACGGCTATAGCTGTTAACTGTACAGGTTGCTACAGAATGCTCAGATGCCTGCCTCACATACTTCTCAACTCCCTGGAGCAAAAAAGCTGTACAAAGCCATAAATAATGGGGGGGGCTCCCTATATACTGCACTGACAAACCTGGAAAGCTGCTAGAATAAAAGTTATGCAGTAGCAAGGACTTCCTGAAGGGTATGAAGACTGAAACACAAATGTCTGCCATATGAAAGTGCAGCACGGCCATAGCCCTCAACTGTACAGGTGTCTGCAGAATGCACAGATGCCTGCCTCACATACCTGTTAACCTCCTAGAGTAACAAAGCTGTACAAGGCACTAAATAATTAAAATATTTTTTTTTCCATACTAAGGTATGTTTAAGTGTAGCTGAGTGAGTGTGCATGTTATGGCCGTCTATCCAGCATTGCTTAAACACCCCAGAGGAGATAAATAAAAATATACAACTAAAATCCTAATACTGGGGATAACATACTGGTTAAAGTCCTGACTTTGTATGTAGGCATTCATGGTTTGAATACCAAACCAGATACTTTATTTTTACATAGGAAAGCAGTGTTAAAATATTTTTTTCTTTTTTAAATGATGTAGTAATTGATATTGACCAACCAGGGTAGTGTAGCTGGTCTAAAATGGAAGTGTGAGTGCATATAACATGTGAAACCACCCATGTATACAGAAGTGTCACATACAGTATAGTCACACCCCCTTGGTAATGTAATGAAAGCACATAGAGGGACATCATGTAAAGTAAATCATATACACTTATTAAATGAAGCCATTATTCTGATATTTTAAAAAATTAAAAGTGAGCAATGGTTAGCGGTGCTCAGCTATGCTTAGCTGGTTTAAGAATTGCTTAGACGTGAATGCTAAGCAGCAGTCAGCTCAGCTAAGCGGATTTGCGCACTGTTAAGCAGTGCTCAATAATTTCCCCATTAAGCATTGCTAAAATCGTCTTACCAGGTTTACACACCACTAAGCCGTGTTCAACCTTTTCAAAATCGACCAATGATGGCAAGTAACGGGAATATGGCCTTATTTAAAATGCACAGGCAGGAACACAGCCAGTACATGTTATAGTTCAACCTGTGCAGGAACCATGGCTGGCCTAGGTGAGGGGTCATGCTTTAGGGCACAGCGCTGGGGTATCCTGGAGTTCAGTGTCATGGCTGGACTCCTCATAAATAACCATGATGAGAGACTGCTGCAGGGCCAGTACCAGGGCTCACAGTTTAAAGCTGAGGCCTGGGACCATCTTGCCCATGATCTCACCAGTGCTACTGGCATCCCCCGAACTGGTGAGCAGGTCCAGCTCCACTATGCCGACCTAAAGAGAAGGAAGGGGGTGCTCTTGGACCAGTCAATCCAAGATGCCAGGGACAACCATGCTTCAGCAGTTTGTAAGTATCATAGATATAGGTGTACCAAATTCTAATCTGAGGATGCGATAGGTATGCATAATGTTTGTTTTTCTCCCCTACAGCTGCAGCAGAGAGGGCTAGTAACATCAAAGCCCATCCCAACCAACTGCTGAGGCTGTGCTAACAGGCTGGTGAGTAAAAATCTATTTTGCAGTATATTGTGCAAATGAATAAGAAAAAGTACATTGCTTACTGCTAGTAGGTATACTGTTATTGTGGTAACCGAATAAAGTTTTTCCGACTAATATTGATCTGTAATAAACATCTATAACATAAACTGTTGTGTTTAGTCTGGTATGTTGTTGCAGACTTAGAATGGAGCTGTTAAACAAGATATAAATGAAATGTGAAATATATACTGCACTAACCTCTGAACCCTGAATAGTAATGCATAATTTATCAAAGTGTGTTCCATGCAGCATTGCCTTGTGTTAACCTTTGCTTTCCAGACTGTAGTAATTCAAAGGATTAATGCACAGTACACTGTCATGCATGCTTCACAGGATTACAAGTTCAGACTGTCTAACCAAGAGACTATTAGGCAGAAACTAGTGAATCAAAAAAAAAAAAAATAACAGTTCCCCAGTAGCTCAGTGTGATGAGAAATAGCTTAGTTGTTATTTTACACACCCAGACACGGTTTGAATCCAGGGAGTGGTACTAAGATATGCGCATATCTACACACAAGGAATCAGGAATAAGTGTAAAAACAGTCAGGTAGTGCTAACAGATATTTTCTCCACAGGTTTTACAGGTAAGGAAATGTTGGAAGCTGTATGAAGGGTATACTAATAAACTATGTACAACTGTTTAACACATGCCTGCAAATGACAACAGGATAGGTACATACAACACACACTCTTCCCAATACATGTCAAGTGTCACGCTGTCATGGCTAGTGGTCACTGCTGCCAATAACCCTGGACACAGAGAGGAAACCAGTTGAAGTATGTCAGTAGCACACTCACATAGCAGTTCAGGGTACCCCTTCTGTGCCATATATGTAACCCTGACATATACGAGTCCCCTCTAGTCACATACCCAGAGTTGTCACAGTTTGCCCCATACCATTCCAGGCTGACAGTTTAATAGGTATGCTTGTGCTACAGAAGCTATGGGCCATAGGTAAATGTAAAGTGAGGGTAGACCCATAGAGTATTGAGCAGTAATGTTGTGGAAAATAGATGCATAATCAGTTGTTAATGGATGTTTTGTCTCTCCCTCCACCTCTTATCTGGATCAATACTATAATTCATATACTACAGGTATGTTGTTCTCCAAACCCAGTGTTGGTACTTGTGTTCTATTATTGTTCATATATTTCATTGGTTGCATGTTAACATACCTTGTTCAAATACCATTGTTGGTGGCCTATTGTTGTCAATGTTACTGGCATGCTGTTACGATGCATACTGTTGTCCCATTTATGCATGTGTTCTGTTTGCTATGCAACTGTTTCAAATCTATTTTATGGAGTTAATTGCAACACCCACACATGTTATTATAACTAATCCTGAAAAGTGTTGTTCATGACTAACCAACATCTTTTGTAAAACCTCAACACCATAGCATGTTTGGGAAGGGAGATCCTGGCAGGTCCACCTGTCCCACCTCATCTGGCTGTTGGTCCTGCACCACCTTCAGGTGAAACTGCCTTAGGGGACAGAGCCTGTCCCTCTCCAGGAGCGAGCACGGACAGGAGCCTGTCACCTGCCCTCAGTTCCAGGGTATGGTGTACATCGTCATCCGAACAGAGATGGATGACCGGCTATGGCAGATGGAGGGCTGCCTGGTGCACACTGAGGGGCAGGCTGCCCCTCCTATCCAGCCCCTAGCACAGCCACCTTCAGGGCCGTGAAGGTGCAGTGGTGACTGTCCATGGATGGGGACCTCAGTCCCACTGTATCCAGTTGGGAGCTCATGGGCTTCTGATTACCAACCACTTTCCCCATCAAAGGTGTTTACCCCCCTCATGTATAATATACCTCCCCTGTCTGCTGTCATGTCTGTCTTGTCTGTCTGCAAATGCAATCTATCCTACCCAACCTACCTCCACAAAGATATCTACAGCCCTCCCCAACATCCCACTCTCACCCTAAAAAAAAGGGCATATGTCCCGCAAAAAAGATTGCCCCATACATAGCTCTATGTTTCTCCCCCATGTACAGTGAAACTAAGCAATCCACACACAGGTTATTCTGCAAATTTCTGTCACCAACACCCCTCCTGTGGGGTGTGAGGCTGTAAATTCCAAATTTCACACATTATTCATAGCTGTTACTGGAGAAGAAATGTAGAGTTATGGTCCTTTCCGACACCCATCCTGCACACCTCTAGCTGCTTTTTCTAATGTTTTACCCACTGCTTGCTCCCATTTCACCACTTTCCTATCACCTTTTTTCTTTTCTTTAATTAAAATTAGTGCGGATATGAGCGGGAGTAAGCGTGGCTAAATGAAGCTAAGAGGGCTCAACCGTCTGTTAGCATCGCTTAGCTTTGCACAAACCATGCAAACCCGCTTACAACTGCTTAAAAGTGCCTTAATCACTCTGTCTCCAACAGCCCTTGTTCTACCCAACAACAAAATAATGATCCCTGCCTCAAACCCAGGATGCTGTACACTGCAATCACAGCAATGTACCACTACACCATCTGAGGAGCTGGGAACCTGTAATGCTTTTACAAACATATCATGCATTCTAGTCATTTAACATTAATGAAAAAAAGTCATCACTCCCAAGTCTGGAACCCAGGACCCTGTGGGCTACAATCACAGCAGCATACCTCTACACCATCTGAACTGCAGAAACTTGCACTCTTTTAACAAACATATGCACAACAGTCATTTAACATAAGGGAAAATTATATATCCGTAGTGCGCATATATTTATATATATATATATATATATATATATATATATATATATATATATATATATATATATATATACCAACACACACACACACATATATATATATATATATATATATATATATATATATATATACCAACACACACACACACATATATATATATATATATATATATATATATATAAATGTATATATGAAATATAAATACAAATATGAGTATGTCATCCAGGAACCAGGAGGTCACAACATCCCTGTACTCCACCCTCATCAGATACATTACCAAGTACAATGGCTCCTTTGCCATGTACCTTGCCAAGCAAAATTCAGCAATTCCAGGATCTGCAGCACTTATCCTATACAAGTAGGCTGAAAGCCCTGTCCCTGTACTCAGTCTAATACAGTCTGATCATTGGTGACCTGTGTCTGGCATGCAAGCCCAAACTGCACTCATGCATCATGCACGCAAGGCCCTCACCTGGTCTGTAACATGCATAGTACTTGGTTGGATAGTGTGGTGTCCCACACAATACACTGTCTGTAAAATACACTCATTCACCATGCCTAGCAGTGTACGTGTATATCCCTCTGGAAGAGGATGCTGGATGACTGCATAGAAAACAGCTGAGATACCTCTGGGTATGTGCATGTGTCCCAGATGGACAAGGAAAACAAGTGCTGGCTTAGAAGGGGCATGGGTGAAAGTCTGTGCCAGGCTTATGAGGGCATCAGGGCCAATAGCCTGGTATCATCTTATGAGGCTATGCACCTAGTACCCTACTTGTATCCTGCATGTATTGCAGACTGTCCTGCAATGTTGTCTGAAATGAATCCCTGTGAGTCTGAACTGTGTATATATTGCAGTGATAGTGTATAGTCCTGTCCCCTCATCAGTTATCATCACATATTGTTACACCTTGTTAATGTTTGTAGTCTGTATAGCAGTAAGCCAGCTGTTATAGTACATGCATATGCACTTGGTGACACTGTATAGCTCACTCCAATAGCCTTGGTCTGCTACTAGGCTCATCACACAGTAGGATTTGTCATCCTTTGTTGTAGGCCAGACAGTAGCAGTGATAGAGATGGATTGCAGCAGGTAGAACTACTGTAAGGTCTGCCCTGATGGACCCATAGGTGTTACAGCTGTCCCAGACTGTACCAGCAGTGTGTGTGTGTGTGTGTGTGTGTGTGTGTGTGTGTGTGTGTGTGTATGTGTGTGTGAGTGTGTGTGTGTGTGTGTGTGTGTGTGTGTGTGTGTGTGTGTTTGTATATATACATATATATATATATATATATATATATATATATATATATATATATATATCAGCAAACATAATTCCACAAGGTATTACATTATATATGTTGTGATCCCCTCGCAGGTGAACACAGCAGTTAGTGTTACTTCTCCTCACGACCTGCTGTCAGTGTCTTAGCGGACTCCCATGACGATGGTGGTCATAGTGAGGCTCAGGTAGGGTTGTTGTTGCCTGGACCCGTGCCATTGTTTTGCATCCCACTTTCACCCACCATGTCCCACACACAGTCAGTATGCCCACACATGCCCAGTCCACAGCAGCCATGGATAGTGGACAGGGTAACGGTGGTGACATGGAAAGGCTAGTTTGTTGAGTATGGTGAGTGTGGATTTAGACACCAGCCATAGGCAGAGGGCAGGTGAAGACACACACGGGCAGATAGACAAGGGTGCTCAACAGAGAACCACTGCCCATCAAGCTCCTGCCGCAAATGCTATGGCAGGTGCCACCAGATGCATGTTATGGTCCATCATGGAGGCACAGGTGTGTACTGACTGCAACACCAGACATATCCCCAGGGTCATGCATGCAGCAGACCCTGCCATGTGTGGGGACATCCACGGCACTTGTGATGCCATACATCATACTGACAATGTTGGGGATAGACAGTAGGGTGAGACATTTTCACTGCTCGACTGTGCATTGTCTGAGCTTGAGCATGTGGTGGGAGTAGGGCATTGGGCAGGTGGACATAGGTCAGCGACATGATCAGCTGTAAGATTCACAGACACATAGTGGCAGTACCAACAGTACTACTGCAGGGATGGTGCTGTCCACAGCACACCGGATCAGGCCATATGCACATTGTCATGGCAAGTCTGATTAGGGCCGCAAGTCCAGCAGACAGCAGTCACCATCAGGGAGTAGTACTGCATCTGTCCTTGGGCCTGGTGATGCCAGTGATACTTCTGGCAGGACCAGTTACCACATCCCTGCCAAGAGACCGCGACCCATATATCCTGCCATGTACAGTCCACAGCTGTCTAACATAGACCTGTGTTGGGCATCCACATTGCTTGCTGGTATGCAGATGAACACTCACACATCCCTATCCCAGGCCAGTCATGCACAGCTTCATTGCACGGCCCAAGTGAACATCACCCTTCCAGAAAGACACACACACACACACACACACACACACACACACACACACACACACACACACACACACACACACACACACACACACACACAATGTCAGCCTCATGGCCCAGCATAGGCCCCTGGCAATCCAACACCACACCCTATGCATGTGATGATATGTGTGCCACAACCCTGTTATCCATACCATCAATGCACAGACATGCTCATATGGGTCTGATGCGCAGTGTGACTATGGTACAGTTTAGCAATGTCATGCTGTGTAAGGTGCTGTCTGCTGGCAGTAGTTATAGGTACACATTGAGGTGTATGCACCTTGTTACCCATGATGCACTATTGATGTTTGTATTGCTGACTGAATGTAGTGTCACGTACTATATTCTGGTTGTGTTCCAGGTGTCTGTGTGTCTGCAGGCTGTGGGCCTGCTGGCAGTAGCAATGTTGGGTAAGGTGGGGTGATAACACAGTCACCTATTCATAGCCAAGGTACAGCTGTACATGTACATGTTTACCAGTTGTGTTGACATACAACAGTGTGTGAGGGGCAATTATAGCAGACAGTGTGACCTTGCATACATACCCTTGACACAGCCACCTAGCCCACATACATGTCACCTGGGTGTAACGTAGGACTGCAGGCTCACACATACAGGGGAGGTTACCTGAGTACTGGCACTAGGTCCCTCACCAGCTTAGCCATTACATTCACTGCAACAGCTTCAGCTATAAGCACCTGTTGCCCCTGCCATTTCTGTCACATCTACTTGACCGTCATGCAGGGTTTGCCTGGCACTGTGTATGACAGGCTTGGGGTATGTATTCCTGGCACAGGGCAGCCTGTGTTAGTCTAACCTGACATTCACCAGCATGTGTGTCTGCTTGTCTGCTATCTCATATGCATGTCTGGCCTCTCATGCTGGTAGTGCACACAAAGTCATAGTCCTGCACATGGGGCAGATGATGAAGGGCTGAGCACAACTCCTACCTGCACAGTCTTATGAATGATAGCGCTAGATACATAACACAGCTAGCACAGCGGTACTGTAGTATGGCAGTTACTGCTGTTAGGATTGGCACTGGTGGGTGCAGAGGCCCTTAACATGTTAGAGCCACCTAACACACACACTGCTGCATGGGGACATGCATTGAGACCCACACGCACATGGAGGTGACACTTAGAGTGGATGACCTACACATATATTAATGTACAATACACAGTGATATGACCATTGCATCACAGTGGCTTGGTGTTAGAAACTGTGTAACTGTGCTTGTACGGTGGATGACATCTGTATGGGCCAACACTAGTTTGCCAATGTTGGAGTTCACAGAGTGGAAGAGGTACACAGCATGGTATAGCCATCACATACACATACTGAAAACAGCTACAGGGGCCGTGCATATGGAAACACATACACAGTTGCCAATAGACATATTAGTAACACTATGTATCCACAAGTATGTACTACAGTGCTGTGTACATATTCCATACATACATTATTATGCCTGGGACATAACACACATCCTCTCACAACAGGTAATCTTGCAAATGCCTTAATGGATGGTGGGATAACCCACCAGACATAGCGACTGGTCTCATCTACTGCTCCTACATACCTGCACAAGTGATAGTGTGACAGACTTTGTATCAGCATGATGTGTCATTCAGGTATGATGTCTGATGCTGGCATGTGTGTCAGTACAGTAACTGTGACGTGTTTGGCAATGATATCACAGGAATGCTCATTATCAGGGGACACAGACAACATATAGGTTGCAAACATGTGGATATCCCATATACAACTGTACAGATGACTGATATGGGCTGTATAGTGTTACATGGTGGAGGCGAAGCAAATGCCATTAACAGGGTCTTTAAAGAAATGTAGTGGGTAGGAGTCAACAGGCCTTAAAATGTTATAACCTACACACACAACAGCCACAGGGGATAAGTTTCACACACTACTATCATTGTTGGCTTTCAGATTAGAACTTCTACCTATCTATTTCCACTATAGCATTACACAGTTATTGCACACACCACAGAGCTTAGAAGGCTGACAAGTGCATACAGGTACATCTAGGAAGAATTACATCAGCAGGCCTTGTAAAGTAGGACAATGGGACATGTACTGGGTGGTACACACTTCAAAATGGCATAACCCACACCCCCAGAGGATATGATTCTTACAAACATGCACCCACACACACACGCACACACGCACACACGCACACACACACACATACACACACACATATACACACACACATACACACACACACACACACACACACACACACACACACACACACACACACACACACACACACACACACACACAGTTTCCAGTACTGAGATTAGAAGCCTTGCCTATCTAGTCATGTATACTACAGTGTTACGCAGTTATCATATGTGCCATGGAGCTTATAGGATTTAACAGTGTCACAAGGTATGTCTAAGGTGATTACATCAACATCCCTTGTAAAGTATGGCAATAGGAAATGTACTGGGTGAGAAGGGCATCAAAATATAATACCCTAGGAACATACACACTTACAAACACCTTCACACACACACACACATTTGCCACAACTGAGTGAAGAACCCCTGCCTATCTAGTTATCTGTACTATACTGTTATGTAGTTATTACACACTCCACAGAGCTTATATGGCTGATTGTTGTCTAAAGGTACTTCTAAGGGCAATAACATCAGCAGGACTACTAAAGTAGGGCACTGGGAAATATTGTGGGTGGGAAGGTCCTCAAAATACTTCATCCTACAAACATACACACTTACAAACTCTTGCACATACACTTATACACACACTTGCCACACCTGAGTGTAGAACCTCTGCCTATCTAGTTATTTGTACTATAGTGTTACACAGTTATCGTATGTGTTACAGAGCTTATAGGGCTGATAACTGGCCAAAGGATGGATGGACACACACACACACACACACACACACACACACACACACACACACACACACACACACACACACACACACACACACTTGCCCCTGTCTATCTAGTTATTTGTACTATAGTGTTACGCAGTTATCACACATGCTACAGGGCTTACTAGGCTGAAAACTGCCCAAAGGTGCTTATAAGTGACCCACACATTGACATCTATGTTTGTGACCTATGACCCCACAGTTTGTTAGTCCCCCACTTATGCCGCAGTGAGAATGTTCACCTAGGGGACTACTGCATTCTCTGGGGAAGCCAGTATTAGGCAGATATTTCCTGGTGTTCCACATAGCTGTCAGGTGTCTGCTGCTATCCCAATAGGCCACCCCATTCCCTTGCATGCATGCAGCAATACCATACATATGCTAACAGAACATACTAATCAGTTCATTTATTGTTAAGAAGACTGACTTACCTTGTGCTTGTGGCAGTTGTGAGGACAGTGCTTGAGGGCTGCCTATGTCAGATGCACACAGTACACTGCCTATACATGGTAAGTTACAGGTAGTGTAATGTGTGTGTCATCCATTTTACTGTGTATGTGAGTCAAAGAGAGAGGTGTCAGTCCCTGGGTCCCTACAGTGTCAGTGTGTGTGCTATGCATTGCCTCTTTGCTATGGCCAGGGCATATTGGGCATGCCTCCATTTGCCTACAGGAGCTGGCTCAGGGGGTTCCTCCTCCAAGTCCCTCTGTGGCTGTGGGAGGGAGGGTGACCTAATGATTAGGGAGGGTGGCCTAATGGTTAAGGTGTTTGTCTTACAAACACAAGGTGCAGGGTTCGAGTCTCACAAGGGATAATTGGCTAGGCTTAAAATCGCTCACAAGGGCAGTTAGCCTAGTACTAATCTATGAACCTCTATGAACCTCTATGGGGACCTTGGCAATGGTGGGGGACTGTGTGGTTCTTCCCCTTGCTGTTCCTGCTGCAGCTGTTTCCACAGGATCATATTGTGTAGCATAGCACATACTATGAACATGTGCGTACATGTGACTGGAGAGTACTGCAAGACTCCACCAGATATGTCAAGGCAGTGGAACCATGACTTGAGCATTCCAAACACATGCTCTATAATGATGCTGGTTTGTGCCTGTGCCTCATTATGGCATTCTTGATTGGGTATGTGTGCATTTCTTATGGGTGTCATCATCCATGACTCCAGTGCATAGCCAGCATCCCCCACCAGATGGTCGTACGGAATGTCCCCGCTGGCAAATGCCTGATACAGCTGTGATGAATGCCAGATGTGGGAGTAGTGATAGCTTCCAGGGCTGCCAGCAGACACATTCATGATAATGCCCTGGGCATTGCACATGACCTGAAAGTTGATGGAGGGGAAGCCCTTGCTGTTTATGTAGACTCTACCCTGTTCACTGGATGGTGCTTTGATGTGGATGCATGCAGTCTATCACACCCAGTACCTCCAGGTAGTCTGCTTCATGGTGGAAGAGATGCATATTGCTGGTCCTCTCCTCATGGATGTTGGGAAGTAAATGTGCTCACTGGCAAGTGGTAACAGCATCCAGGAACTGGTGGAGTACCCTGGATGCAGATGCCTGTGAGACCCCCATGATGTCCCCAGTAGGTCTTTGGAAAGTACCTGTAGCTAGTATTCTTAAGGTTACACATACTTTGGTATCCACTGGGATGGGTTTCCCTCTGTTGAATCTGGGCCTGAGTTGAGGCCGGCACAGCTCAATGATTTGCTGAAGCATGTCTCTGTCCAATCTGTAGCACTCTATCTCCAGATCATGTAGCCCCTGGTAGGTTATCCTGAGAATGGACACTCTTTTCCTCCTCCTCAGTCTGGGGCAGTTGTCAGCATTATCCTCCTGACCACCCTCAGCCTCTAGCACATACTGATGTATCAAAGCAACGGCAGCCCCTAACACTTTTTTGGTTAAAATTCCCCTGCATATGTACACCAATGGTGCAGAGTTTGTGGGAAAAAAACAGACTGTCAAGTGTTTGCTTAGTTTATACCATTGTGCTGCAGATGCTGCCTGTATGATTGGCTGAGTATGATGCATTCCACCTGCCAGCTATGTTATTTGTACTTGATTGCTTTTATTCTACTATTTTTCACTTTTATTTTATTTTCTTCCCTTCCCATTTTAGCTCCTTTTAGGCAGAGAGGTGTGTCACACAAACCCAGTCCCCAAATGTAAACAGTTCATCTATTTCCATTTTGTTTTGTTTGTTTGTTTTAGACCCGGTGCATGCCATGGAAACCCATTTAGTTATAGCAAACACTTTTCAGTAGAAATGGCCCTCCCCTGGACACAAACATGCTCTTTATTTCATGGAACAAGTAAATACAGCCTCAGACACACCCCCTAGCTTAGCTGTGCTTAGCTAAGCTCAAATGGGAGCTGTGGAGCTCCAGTGTGCTTACTTCAAGCATGACACACCCTTTTTTCATGTCAACTACTTCTCCTGCTTACACCACTGCCTTATAGCTCCTACACAGTTAAGTGAAGCCAGAGAATGGTCTCTCCTTTAGTGATTCAGTAAAATTTGCTCATTTGCATACCCCACTGCTTATTCTGTGGTTATACCACTACACCACAGCCTTCCTCCTTAGCAACCAGTGTTACTTGTTATTGTTTTGATTCTGCATGCCATAGACTATAATGGCAAAATGCAGATTTCACTTAAAATTGCCTTTTCAGCACAATCCCATTTGTGTGCCACTGTCCTATGCTTAAATGACTGAAATTGGCCAAAAAAAGAAAACTTTGATTTTTATAATTTTGAAACACTTTTCCATGCCAGTGGCAATATATTTGGCTATTGGCATGCTTAAGGATTATAATACATGCTTTACTTTGGGCTGTCATGTCTCAAATTTGATTTTTGCAGAAATGTGTTTGGCTAGAAGTCGAATACATTTCTGCACCAGACACTGTTCTTGCACGGATGCCTGCCTGCTTACTGAATCACTAATTCACCTCATTTGCATGGTTTTCATCAGCAAATGAGGTAATTAGCATTATTCAGTGGTGTCCATGCAAGAATAGTGCTGGCAGGCTCATGCATGCGTCCAGCCTTGTTTACTGGATCGCTCGGTGGCTATATTCCATGCAAGAGCTACTACACTATTCCTGCATGGAGAAAACAGGTTATTGAATCCTGTTGTCTGTATTTTATTTAGTTTGGAGAGTTTACACTTTGTGCCACAGAGAAAGCTAGGTAACAGGTGGATTCTGTCCAGAGTATTGATGGCCATGCATCACTATGAAGTCTGTTTATGCTGTAGAAGGCACACCAAATGAATTGTTTTACTGTTTCTTTCAGCAGAGAATTCTGTTTGCTTGCAGTATAATGTCATGCAAATGGGGAAGGGAAGCAGAGCACTTCATTTCTGAATTGAGCTTTGGAGCTAACAGGGAAAAGTATAATACATGTGGAGCACCACTGAATACCACTAAACACTGGTACTTCACAGTCCCATTTCAACATGTCAGAGTATCATCACACATGCAGTAACACTTTGTCAACCTTCCTGCAAATACATTTCTCAGCATTGTGCTTTCTAAGTGATTGGGAACAAAATCAAGTATTTCTATTGAATAATATTACATCATTTCAGGGAAACTGTGAAATGTACTGATGTCAAATGCAATGCACTGTGTGGTTAATTGACCACTTCACTCTAGGCAGTTGGCTTTGTACTGCAGCACTAACACTTACAAGTGATATACAACCACATCCTGCCTTGACATAAAGAAATCATGTTTTATCCCTCCTGCATTGGAATATTAGGTATTGTTTGGTATTGACAGGTCACATTACCCATGCATGATATGTTAACATAACTTTGGATTTCCTGAAAGTACACATTTATTCTGCCAATGTAATGGTGGGAGTGCTGCCTTGGCACATGCATTAAGTTCTATGGTGTACATGTGTGTGCTTCAGTTCTTTTTTTTTTTTTTTTCAAAACAGGTTTATTGTTTTAACATATAAGAGAAATATCATAACAATTTTATACAAGTAATTAAAAATAGGTATTATTATAATATCCAGCAAAACAACTAAAGTATTTACAAAGACATCCACTACAATCAGATCAATTAATTAAACTAAAATACCATGCTATTGAAATTAAAATTTTTTTAACAAATTTTGTAAATTATCCCATACAATAAAATAAGATGTTTTTCTATTTGTTCTAGTCCTAATTGTGTTTATTTCCATATGGCACACTATATTCATAACATTTTTAAATTCATTGAATGAAGGAGGTGTATCTGAAATCCAATTTCTAGTTATTATTTTCCTAGCCACTGCTAGAATCAACCATAACAAGGGAAGCTTAACCTTTTTAACACTTTGAGGTGTTGAATAATATAAGAGATTTAGAAATAATGAAATTATCTGTAAAAAGAACCTGCAAAAATTCATTAATTGACTTCCAGTATTCTTTCAATTTTATACAGTCATAAAACATATGAGCCCAGTCAGCATTAATTTCTACATTACATCTCTTACATAGATTATCTTTATTATTTATTTTATTCATCATCAAAGGTGTATAAAAAGATCTATGTAAAAATTTCCATGTATAAAGTCTCCAGACAATGGAAGACGTAGTTCTATAAGCAGATTCCAATATATATTGTTTATCTTGTTGATTTGGTGAGTCCCCATTAATAGAAGTGAAATAATTCCAGTATGAATCTACACTGTAAAAAGTTTCTTGTCTGATAACTTTATGTATGTATGAAAGTTTACCTTTATCAGAAACTTTATGTTGTAAATTTAATATCAAGTAATCAATCAGTGTTGGAATAGATTCTTTAACAGTTATAGACATTAAATCTATTTTATTAATGAGATGTTGTCTAAAGGTCTGAACCTCTAACCAGCAAGTTTCTCTTAGATCAAATTCTTGTTTTAAGAAATCTAGATTTTTAACTTTATTATCAGATATCAACTGATACCAGTACTTTAGATCATTATCTATAGCTAAATGAGTTCCTTCAGAAGTAGATGACAAAAGCATACCCTGAGTATACATTATAGGAAATACAATAAAATTCCATTCCCTATACTTAGGGTGCATGAATATAAAGTTACGATAACTAATAATAATATTTAATGGGTAACAAACCATATGTTTAGGTGTAATAGGTGAAGTACAAAATTCCTTTAGTAACCATAACATGGAGTTATTTACAATCATATTTTTATGTGTTAAGGAGATTTTCATGGAGTGTATACTAATTAGCTCCCAATAATCTTTCCATTTTGTGACATATGACTGATCTATTAATAAAGTAATAACTTTTACAATAGAAGGGATAGTATATAAATTAAAGTCTGGAAAAGAAATACCCCCTTGAGACCAGCTATTAGTATGTTTCTTTAATGCAATCCTAGGTCTATTAGGTGCCCATAAGAAATTTAACATTAGTGTGTTCAGTTTCTTGATAATTATTTTTGTAGGTGGAAGTATTATTGATTGTATTAAGTATAAAATCTTGGGGAATATTATCATTTTAATAATTGTAAGTCTCTCCTCCTTTGTACAAACATATTATTCCAGGTATTAAAAAGATTTTGTATATTAAGAAAACAGGTATTATAATTATTATATATAATAGATTTAATATCTTTAGATAGTATTATACCTAAATAAGTTATCTGACCTGAATTGGGTACATATTTAGTAAAATCACTAATGAGAATATTTTTCGTGTATATATAGGTAGTATTTTAGTTTTTCTTCATTGAATATTAAACCAGAAATACTTTTAAAATTCATCATGTTATCAAATAGAGACTGTATAGAAGAATTAGATCCTGCTGATGTAATTAGAATGTCATCTGCAAAAAGTTGAATTTTGGATGTTGTATTTTCATCTATTTCAAAACCCTCTATGTCAGTACTGTTTCTGATCAAATTAGCCCAAGGCTCCATTACTAAAGTGAATAATAGTGGAGAAAGTGGGCATCCTTGTTTTGTACCTTTAAGAATGGGTATTTTATGTGAAACATATGTTCCTACCTTAATATAAGCCAATGTTCCTTTGTATAAATGTTCAATTAGATTTACAAATGCAACCGAGAAGTTTGTGCACTTCATTAAGGTAAACAGATGGTCCCAACTTACTGAATCAAACGCTGAACTTATATCAAGACTAATAAGTGTTAAATCTTTCTTTTTCCTATTTGCAAAATCTATTAATGTTAAAGTTCTTCTTATATTATCAAAAGTATTTCTATTTACAATGAAGCCTGTCTGATCTATATCTATAATGCCGGGAATGATTGTCTTCAATCTATCAGCAAAGATATTCATAAACATTTTATAATCAACATTAAGTAATGAGATGGGCCGATATGAAGAACATCTAGTTGGATCTTTATTAGTTTTTAAAATTGGCGAAATAAATGTATATTGCCAAGATGGGGGGGTTATTAACTCAGTTTGGGCCAACATAAAAACCTTATGTATTAATGAATATGTATTTTTAGAAAGGATTTTATATATCTCTGGTATAATACCATCATTACCCAGTGCTTTGTTTGATTTAAGCTTATTTATTTGTGTAATAACCTCTGTATATGAAATACTCTTGTCCAATAGTTTAATCTGTTGTTTATTAAGCTTTTTATTCATATTTGTGGTTATAAACTCCTTTATTTTATCTTTAGGTTCCATGTTAATATTATTATGGTTAATTTTGTGAAAGTGATTTCTAAATTCATCTAGTATTTCTGGTATACTAGAAACATTCTTCTTTTCCTTAGAGAAAAGATTTCTTTGATATGGTTTTGTTTATTCAACCTTTTTGTTTTATTTTAAGTCTATGTAAGTATTTGGGACTTATTGAATAAGACAAAACTTGTATTTCTCTAAAGTTATTTTAACTTTATGAGTTAAAATTTATTTGTATTTCTCATTTAGTTTGTTTATTTCTTCAATAACTTTCTTGTCCATAATATTTTCTTTATTATTATGTTTATAAGAGTCTAATTTACTTTGAATATCTAACAATTCCTTATCCCAAGATTTCCTTTTATTATTATACCATCTGATACTTTGTCCATATAGATATGATTTTAAGGCATCCCAAACATAAACAATGGAGACTTCAGGAGTGTTATTTATGTCTAAAAATGTTTTACTTCTGAAAGTATATATTCTTTATAGTCTTTTAGTTGAGTTAAGTATGCTGGTATCCTTTTGATCTGAACATTATGAGTATTTTTATCATGAATTCAAAACAATTGAATTATGATCAGATATAGGACATGAAATGATTTTGGAATTAATTAAATCTGTTACCATCTGGTTAGAAATAAAGACCCTATCTATTTTTGAATAAGTTTTGTATCTGTTAGAAAAAAGGTGTATGGTAATGATTTTGAATCTATCTGATTATTAATATTATTCAAATGATAAGAATTAGCAAAATCCTTTAAATGTTTTGCATTAGATGTAATTCTTCTCTTTCCTATAGTGGTAGTATCACTTTCATGTAGTATACAATTAAAGTCACCAGCTAAAATAATATCTCCTATAGAGAATGATATGATCTTATCAAGATGATGTTTCACTGTATTAATACCAATTCCAGGTATCCAATATACATTAATTAAAGTGTAAGTCTTCCCATTAATTTGTATTGTAACCATACAAAACATTCCTTTGTCATCCTGATAAGACTTAATGGTTTTAGGAATGGGCATACTATTATTCCATAAAATAGCCACTCCTCTTTTTTTCTGAGTGTGCTCTGAACTAACCAATACTGTATATTTGTTTGTGGCTAGTTTATCAATATCTTTTTTCAAGAGATGGGTTTCTTGTAGGAAGACTAAGTTGGCCTTATGTAAATGAATGTATCTTATTAGTCTTGCCCTTTTACATGGATTATTCAATCCATTAATGTTTAAAGAAATTCCTTTTAAAGATGTCATTTGGCATTTTTAAAACTTAAGAATCTTATGATCAAAATAACAAATAACAAGATAAGTAATGTTACATCTCCTCCTTTAGGTGTACCTTTAAATATAGCTGTATTTATTGAATCTCTTATGGGATTTCGTATAGGATTCAATTTTGTTTGTAGTGACAATGAATGTGCAAAATATATTGTGGATGTCAAAACTATATACAAATAACAATGAACAAGTGAAAATAATGTAAGGATTAAACCTTGCATCCAGCCTGGAGTTGTAAACTCCAACTTAGAGTAGTATTTACCACTCAAGTTAACCCCCTACCCTAAGCAGCAGTACGTCATCTACCACCTTATCAATTTAATACTAGTTATATTTAACTGAAGTTAACAGTTTTCAATTCAATTATCTAGCAAGACAAGACTACACATTTGGTAAAACAGCATCATATAAACTAAAATAAACCTTTTTTTTTTTTTTTTTTTTTTAAAAACTGTTCATACTACTATATACATCCATGTAATATAAAACACTTGTATTCAAATAAATTCAAATAATCTTGATGTTAGAAATCAAGAGGGGAGAAAAATAAGTTCTAACATTCATTTAAATCAAAAACTTTGGCTAATATGATTCAGACATTACATATATTAGGATGCATCTATTTTCTGCCATGTAAATACAGTTAACAGCTTCCAAAAAAAACCTTGAATTGCTTGTATATGAGCATTTACTCAAACTCATTATTGTCAATAGAATAAAATATTGTATTCATAGAAATTGTTATAAATCATACTTCATAGTTAAGCAGATTCTCAGAAACATTTATATACATATCTACATACACACACATACACACCCACACACACACACATATATATATACATACATACATACACACATACACACACATATACATACATATATATATATATATATATATATATATATATATATATATATATATATATATACACATGCATACACACGCAAACATACACACACACACACAAAAAGCATACATACACACATACACAAACACACAAACCCACACAAACACACACACACACACATACACACACACACACACACACATACATATATATATATATATATATATATATATATATATATATATATATATATATATATATGATCTCACTGAGTTGTATCTTTACTGAGCACCATCTTACATTGCTGTCCCTTCAATAAATCTGTCTGCTTTATACAAAATAATGCACAGCAAACACATTTTAGTAACCAGATTTTACAAACATGCTATACTACTGCTTTAAAATATATCACATGACAATTTCTTCCAGTATAGAGTTATAAAATTATTTATGCTTGTCAATCAGATTAATTAAATGAGTTATAGTAATGTATATGTTTGGGACATAGGTTTTTACACATATTATTAATCTGCTATTCCTGTATCTGTGATGTGTCAGTGTGATATTTAGGTCAAAGGTGAGACCAGCTGCTTTCAGCTTCTCTGTGAGAATTCTGAGAGTTGAAGCTTTTGAAGTAGCTCATGGACACTGTGCATGAGACAGCCCACATCCCAGATTGTCTCTCTTAACATTTTTATGGAAACTTATTAAAACTAGTGACAAACATTCATTTAGCAGTGTAAATGCATCTAAACATGACAAAACCTTCACAATGCATTCTACAGGTTATTACAGACTCTATGTAAGTGAAATCAAGCCCAAAATTATTAATAAGTAACAAAACTCAACATTTTTGTCCCAACTCAACTCCTATGCGAATCTTATTATTTACTGTGTCTATATGATCAAAAGTATTTCTATATATTAATAAAGAAAAGAAAAGAGAGTAGAAAGTAAAAGGGTGTAAGGCAGAAATAAAAAAAATGTAAGAGAAAGCTATAAGAAGTATATACAATAGAATATTACTTACTGTTTATATTAATAGAGTTAAAAATAAAACATATTATTTACTATTATTTAGTTCTAATTATTATTAGTTAAAGCATGACAGATTATTTACAAACAAGCATAAGCAGTGTAATCAAGAAAGTATAATTAGGTAGTGTCATTCCTGTATCTGTGATGTGTCAGTGTGATATCTAGGTCAAAGGTTAGACTAGCTGCTTTCAGCTTCTCTGTGAGAATTCTGAGAGTTGAAGTTTTGAAGTAGCTCATGGACACTGTGCATGAGACAGCCCACATCTCAGATTGTCTCTCTTAACATTTTGGCGGGAAACTTATTAAAAACTAGTGACAAACATTCATTTAGCAGTGTAAATGCATCTAAACATGACAAAACCTTCACAATGCATTCTACAGGTTATTACAGACGCTATGTAAGTGAAATCAAGCCCAAAATTATTAATAAGTAACAAAACTCAACATTTTTGTCCCAACTCAACTCCTATGCAAATCTTATTATTTACTGTGTCTATATGATCAGAAGCATTTCTATATATTAAGAAAAGAAAAGAGAGTAGAAAGTAAAAGGGTGTAAGGCAGAAATAAAAAAAAAATGTAAGAGAAAGCTATAAGAAGTATATACAATAGAATGTTACTTACTGTTTATATTAATAAAGTTAAAAATAAAACATATTATTTACTATTATTTAGTTCTAATTATTATTAGTTAAAGCATGACAGATTATTTACAAACAAGCATAAGCAGTGTAATCAAGAAAGTATAATTAGGAATAGCATTTGAAGAACATATAAACTTTTAAAGGAAAAAAAAATGTATCAAATTACTGACCTTATTTTTCCTCTTCAGAAAGAGAAACAAGTTAAATCACAGCTTGCCATTAAATCTCCAGATATTTTGACTAGTTACGAAACAAAACATTTCTTTGCACACAGAGAATAACTTTGATTAAATCTTTTTCAAAATATTTGTTGCTTCTTGGAAATGCAGGAACTATATTTAAAAGGATTAATAATAAAATAAAATGATGAGAGAGAAAAAAAAACATAGTACAAATCATTTGTTTTTTAGTCTCTTCTTCTTTTCTGAAGTCTTCCATGAAGTTTCAGTTGCCAGTCTCTTTAACGAAGGACTAGCCCATTCCATTTCTTCTATTTTTTCCAAAATCTTATTTTTTTTGATAAACATTAAAGCAGAGTCTAAGTCATCGAAAATTTTAGGACCATCAGGAAGGAAGATTTTAAGCTTGGCAGGAAACAGAAGGTATGTTTTAAACTGCTTTTTTAAGTTCCCTTATTAGTGGCAGAAAAACTTTTCTTTTAGCTAATACCATGGAAGAATAGTCATTGTCAAAACGCACAGTTGTTTCTTTAATCTTAACAGGAACTTTAGCCCAAGCAGATTTAAGAACCATCTCTTTATCAAAAGATGATAGAAATCTAACTATAACTGATCTAGGATAGTTTTTGTTAGAGTTAGTATTATCTATAGATCTATGTGCTCTTTCGATACCAAAAGAGAATGCTTCTGGTAAATCTAAAGTTTTAGGGAGCCATGTTGTTAAAAAAGAAGTAATATTGTTACCTTCAATATTTTCTGGCAGTCCAAAAATCCTAATGTTATTGCGCCTAGATCTATTTTCCAGGTCATCCAGCTTTGTTTGTAAATGTGTATTTTGTTTCAGCAGAAACTCAATGTTGATTTCCTCTTCTTGTATTCTATTTTCCATGTCATTCACAGCTTCTTCTATGCCTGTCATCTGGATCTTCTGTTGTTGCAGGTCCATATGTAACAAGTCTATTTGTTTTGTAGTTTTTCTATGAAAGTGTCTATTTTAGTATCCATTTTATCCATCTTAGCAGTAAGTTGCTGGACTATAATTATCAGAGACTGAAGTTCTTTCTTGATGCTGGAGTCTTGAGAATTTGTCTTACTGGAACTCATTTCAGACTGATAAATTGACAGGAAAATTTCCAAAGTAATTTCTGACAGGAATATTATTAAGATTTCCTTTCTTTTTTAGATATAGTTCAAGAACTATATAAAACAAACATATTTAGAAAGAAAATTACTTCAAAAATTAATTTTTTAAGTAATTAATTCCTGTCAATGTAATGAAATTGGTGGAGCTGAAGAAATCTGCTGCTATCCTGTGTTCATCCTTGGCCACGCCATGTGTGCTTCAGTTCTTGAGTGCTATGTGTACAGACATACAGAGAAACCATCCTCGACCATGGAACGATGATATAGAACTGATCACAATTGTGTGCACACAAGCATACTCATTTAATTGTCATCAGTCTCACATGCTGATATGACATTCGTTATCAGGTATCCTCTCTTAATTCACACATTAATTTCATTTGCTTGTCACAATACCAATTGTTACCTCTTGTGGCAGATGCCAACAGTACACAGCTCTGGGGCACACATTTCTCCATGATGTGAGGTTTTCATCTGTTGCTATCTGTCAACACAATAACTGTGTCAGAGAGAGATGCGTTATACAAAAATCATGTATGTCACACTCTGCTCCCACATTTTAACCCCTACACACATCTACATATGCATAACTATTTTAATATTGAGGTGCATAATTCCCTTCAAGGGTGGATCCCCCTCATACATGTGCTGGGCCTCTTTATGTGGCATACTCAGTTAATACACACGTCAGTGTTGCCATTGAAGGCATGGGTTCAATTTTTGCAAAAGGTGATTGTGACTTCTCAGCCATTCCTATTTTTCCATGTTATATTGACATAATACATGCTGTGCAGCTATCTCATTGTATGTGCACTGTCCTTGCAAACTGTCATCTCAACTCAGTATGTCAATGATATTTATATGTCATGTAATCGTCGTCTGCTACAATGCGATTTTGTGTAACTGTCACAGCCTATAATATCATTCCATCTTTTATTTACCTACATTTGCTCAGGAATATTGAAGACCATTATTTATTCTGACAAATGCATTGTGAAATTTTATTACAAAGCTTGAAACACTTACCCTCCCCCCTCTGACATCTTTCTGTATACATCTCTTTGATTTCTGTGCAAATTATCTTCAGTACACTTTTCTTGTCTAGTAATTCATATGTTGTTGTTGCCCTTGCCTTTTCACATCTTCTTTTATGTATTTTTGCCTTCAAATGTTTCATTTATGTGCACAGTACACTTTACCTACCTGTGTACAGCACAGTACTCCCTTATGTAGCTTTTTGTTTTGTCCGCACGAGCGCACTTAACAGGTTTGCCCATAGACAAATCTGTTTATTTACTGTGTGTGCTACTGTTTTGCAACAGGGTTTCCTGGACACCAGCTCTATTGCTGGCCATGGAAATATGCTGGTATTTGTTTTCGTGATGAGCAACATGCATATGCAACTGGTACTGCTGCTCATTGTGCCAACATGTAAACATCACTTAGGCTTTGTGTGAAGCCTACACGATTGTTCATGAATCCCAGGGAAAATGTCTCCCAGCAGTCCAAGAGTATCCTAGCTCCTAAAACTTTCTAACTCCTACACGAAAAATACTGATCACCCATTTTTAACAAACTCTCTATTATATGCTCTATCGATACCCTGCATGACTCTGCTGTTATTTGGCTAAACAGGCTTCCGTTTATTTCTGTTACCTGTGAAAGATACTTCACTATAATTGTTCTTGCATGCTGGACCTCCCTACCTGAAGTTATCTGACAAAGTGACAGCCTAAAGACATGCAAGAAGTCCCTTATCTCATCTCACCACAGACGACAATGTATCAGATGCTTGGAAATCTCCTCCTCTCCTTTCCTCTTGCTTCAGTAACACTTGCTGATCTCTGTTCTCCCTTTGTCTTTCTGAGTTAATTTAAGGGAAAATGTTGTATATAGACACATGAATATTATTTATTGCTTTTTCCGCCTCAAACAATTATTACTCCTTTATATATAGTTAATGTGTATAATTATACACATTGTACTGTTTATTATTTAACTGCTCAATGTTTTTACATGTGCTTATTGAAAATTATGTCATATGTATTTCCATTTATTTGTACCTTGCATTTGCCTATTTGCCTAGGTTGTGGCTGAAAAGCGTCAATGGACCAGACCACTTATACAGTTAACAAACATTAGATAAATAAAATAAAACGGGCCCAAATTCAGGGACAACATTGCTCTTATATGCTTATAAGGTTGCCAGAATAACAGTCTTGCCACTGGAAAGCATTTCCTAAATGATATCAAGTCTGAAAAAATAAATATCTGCTGTCATTTAATGACTACAATATTGAATGAATTTGCCCCAAAACATAAGTTTTGTAAGGAAGAGAACAAAAATATGAGGCAAAGTCAGGGACATTCTGTGAACTCAGAGACAGTTTCAACATGGTTTCACACAAACAGTAGCTAGAGAGTAAATATTGCAATGTTTTTCATACACATGCATAATGGTCATGTTGAAATCAGGAACAGTTTCAACTTTGTTTCACCCAAAAAGTAGTTAGGGATTGAATATCCAAATGTTTTTTTTATATACATGCAATAGTAATCCTGTAAAAACAGAATTTAAACTGAGCAAACAGGCAAGAGTATAAACTGCTTTCATCCACAGCCTGTTCCCCTTATATTTTTACTGCAATCTTCACTGACTTGCGAAACCAAAAATATTAGACAAAGTTGGTGACATTCTATGAAATCAGGAACGACTCCAACTTTGTTTCACATAAGCAGTACCCAGAGCAAAAAATCTTCCAACTTAAATTTTTACAAATGCACACTAATCCTGGAAAATCATACTTACTGTAAAGTAAACAGAGAGTAAGCTGCTTTCATCCAAAACCAGGCCTCCTTTGTAGTGACTACAATTCTCAGTGACTTGCAAGACAAAAATAAATGTGAGGTAAAACCAGGGACATTTTGTTTAATACAAACCAAAAACACCAAATGAATAACCACATGGTCATAATGAAACTACAAGACCTTGGATTGCATCTAAAACCATCTGTGGACTTACAAAGCTGAAGTATTTTTTTTTGTTTTTGCACTTGCTCTAACTAACCCAGTTCTGTGCTGCATTTATTGATTTTGTTGACTTTATCACTGTCTTTCAGCCTGCACTTGTTAAAGAAATGCCATATGTTTGTTACTGTACTGCTCTTAGATTTTTTTAACAGTATTCTGATATTTCCTAACCTCCTCTGATACCTCAAAAAGCTGTTGTGAGTTTGCCAATGTTCTCTTGAGTTTGCTAAAATATCTCTAAGTTTTGCAATTTTTTTTCATGTTTGTAGAAGTTTGTGAACTTATTTCCAAGGATTCCTGATACTGCATGAGTTCTGTCTTCTGTTGTAAAGCATTTATTACTACACTTGAGCTCAAAACTAGTTTATTTTACATTAAGAGGCTTTTATTCTGTACTCTGGTGGGAGCAGACAGCTGCTGCAATTCATCTGAGTTGGGAACTGTTTGTGAAAGGATTATTGTGTGTTTATCTGATTGGCCTGAAAAGTCTTTCATCCTGCTGGTACAAAAGCCTTTCGTTTTCATGTCACGCAAACCTGGTTACCTGTGCCTTGTATATAAGCAAACCTCTCCAGTTTAAAATCCTGTATACAAAATGCCCTCCATAGTCTCCCATTGTTCACAGCTTCTCAAAGAGCTGGCAGTTTGCTTGGAGGGCAGCACCACTGCAGGTCATTTTATGGTATACTACTAAACATTCTCACTTAGACCTTTAAGTGACCCTTCCCTACTCTTTCCCATCTACTAAGGATCTGGTATAATGGACGGGCACTTCCTTATCATCTCTGTTTCTGGTCTGGTAGATATGGGCACCCTGAGGCAGTGTAGTAACTGCCTCATGATCATTGACAACCATTTATTTTTAGAACAGTCAAACACAGTGTGTGAGAGATATAGATGCACAATAACATTGGAGGCAAAGCTCTCTCTCTCACACACACACACACACACACACACACACACACACATATGAAAAATGCAAACCAGGTTGTCAGTGTTACACCCAAAACACTCACTACCAACACTAAGGAACAAACACATAGACCCACATATGCAGAAGTACTCAGCTTCAAGACCTCCTAAAAGCATCTCTCAGTGGCTCTGTGCACAATCAAAAAAGACAGCATCTCACAACACATAACTCTGAAAATCACAGTAGCCCCACTTCCAAGCTCATAAAGCAACACACCTCACAGCCAAACATTCTAGTTATTGGGGATTCCATTGTAAGACATACTGATGTCACCCTTACTAGGTTAAACAAGGAAAAGATCACAGTCAGCTGTCTGTCTGGAGCCAGGATTTGCCAGATCATGCATGCACTTAGGTCTTTAAACCATGAGTGCCAGTATGACATGGCCATAATCCATGTGGATGTAAATGAATTAAGACCTACCTTACTGGACTATATGAAGCAAGACATGATAAAGCTCTCTGAATATGTGTCTTGGGTGGATATGAATCTAGCCTTGAGTAGCACCCTATCTTCACCAATGATGATGTAACAGTACAAGCAAAAAATTATAGACTTCAACAATTGGCTTAGTTTCTGGTGTTACAAGGGGGATCCAATATCTGTCAGACTGGGGAGATATGACTGACAAACCACAATGCTTTTCCAGAGATGGTTTACACTTGTTACCACTTGGCTTCTGGATACAGGGAAATATTTTATCTATTCCCACAGTACCTTTTTTAGGCTGTACCAAGTTGTTAAAGCCTCCAACATAACAAAAACTCACTCACAACTAAATGCTACTGTTGCTAAGCATTAGGAGTTTCAATAAAAAAAAACTGCACTCCCTGGAAGCACTCCTCACCCTAGAGAATGCTGACATATGTGCAGTCATGGAAACATGGTTCAGAACCATGGAAAGTGCCCCAGCTATCAAAGGCTACAATGTCTTTCATACATTTCAATCGCCTCAGCTCAGGATAAAACAAAGGTAGGGGGTGTCTCCATGTTTATAAAGGACAAGTATACTGCAAGACTGGTTCAGCAACATGACTCATTTGAGCTGTCCATGGCCATCTAAACATAGGTGCAATCCCCTTCATATCCTTGCTAGCTACAGATCTCCTAACATGAGCATAAAAAACAACACCTCCTACCTAACCCTACTGGAATCTCTTAACATTCTCCCTAACACCATATATGGGTAACTTCAACTACCCCTCCATGGACTGGGAAACGTATATGACCTACAATTCACTTGCTCAGATGTTTTGAACTTTGTCAATGCAAACACTCCGGAGCAACTAGTAAGCTCCCCGACCAGAGGTACAAACATCCTAGACCTAGTACTGATGAACATGGGGGGAATTCTGCTCCCTCCCCTGAATTAACTCCACCCTGGTAAGATCTGACCACAAAATTATCTCCTTTAGTATTAAAACTAACATAGAACCTAAGGCCAATTACTCAAACAAAGTGAGAGTTTATTAAACTTCCAATCCCCTCTAAACCAGGATGACACTAA
This sequence comes from Protopterus annectens, assembly GCF_019279795.1. NCBI lineage: Eukaryota > Metazoa > Chordata > Ceratodontiformes > Protopteridae > Protopterus > Protopterus annectens. The sequence goes on from NC_056727.1 coordinate 1,254,918,647, forward strand.
GGCCTACTCTGAGCTGTATGCAAAAGCACTGTATAACCATATTCATAGCTGCATAGAGGAGGCCGTACATGTCTGAGTCAGACCTATGATTAATGGCAAAAATAAACCACCCTAATGGATCCCTAGCATAAATAGACTATTCAACAAATCCTCTCCAAAGTCAAGAAGGAACAGACAAAACAGTACATAAAGACACTCATCAGTCTAAACAAACAAATTAGAGATCTAGTGAAATTTCCCAAAGTGAATTATGAGGCAAAGGCAGTCTCCCAGATGAAAGATAACCATAAGACTTTTTTAAATTATGTTCGTAACCTCAGGGGAAATGCTCAGCAATGTGCCGAGTTAATCATGAATGACATGCTTACATGCTTACACTTATCAAAGGTATCAGAACTTGTCAGAGATTTGGGATGTATGGCTAAGCTTAAAAAGGCCCTTGTGGTCATTAGCCTAGTAAATGCCTATAAATCTATGAACCTATGAACACTTACTCTCATCCTGAAACTATAGCAAACCTACTGGCTGACAAGTTCAGTGCAAACTTCTCCCCCCCATCACCTCCTACCACACTCAAAGAAATACCCGCAACCATCTCACTAGCTGTCATTATGAGGGAACAGGTCCTTACTGCACTTGCTAAAGCCAAAAACACAGCCTCCACAGGTCCAGACAACATTCCAGGATGCTTCTTAAATAGCTTAAAACAGAATCTACCAGGACCACTAGAAACCCTCTTTAACCACAGCCTCCCAACGCTTTGTTCTAGATGAGTGGAGAACTGCAAAAGATCTTCATAGGTTCATAGGTCAGTACTAGGCTAATGGTCCTGGAACCAATTCAAGCCTAGCCCAATAGTGTTCCCAGTCATCTGGCTTAACAGACATTAGTTCCCCGTGCCCCTATCTAGCAATGCAATTGAAGTGATCCTTGGGATGAATTTCCTATTTCCCATCCACTCATCAAGATTTCTCTTGAAGAGGACCAGTGAGGTGCTCTGCTTGACGTGAATGGGGAGTTTATTCCAGAGTATTGGAAATCTCTGGGTTAGAAACCTATCTCTCCAGCAGATTCTGTTTAATGTAGTGATAAGGTTGAGGTCTTTGGAGTGAGTAGCATGGAGGGATTGGGATTTCTTCAGTGGAAGCATGTCTAGCAAAACTAGGTCAGACATGGCTCTGTATGTCAAGCAGAGATCACCTCTAAATAGGTGATATGAGATGGAGTAAAGTTTAAGATTTTTAAGTCTGTCTGCATAAGGCACATATTTGAGTCCTAGGATCCTCTTAGTGAGGAACTTCTGTGGCCTCTCCAGTTTTTGGAAGTGTCTAGTGAGGTACATGCTAAATGGAGCACATTGTACTCTATAATGGGTCTAATGAGGGATGAGTAGAGAAAGACAATGAAGTCTTTTTTCCTGAATGAGACACCTTTTGTGATGAGATGTGCCATGTAGAAGGACTCTAACTATAGTGGCGATGTGGTTGTCAAAGGATAGGGTGCTATCTACCTGTGTCCCTAGATCCCTTATAACACCTTTAGAGTTAAGTGGGTTCCCTTCGATGTGGTAGTTTGTGGCACCGTGTTTTTCCTGAAGGGAATGACAATGCATTTTTTGCTGTTGAGACTAAGGCCATGATTTTGGCACCAGTCGTTGGTCTCCGTGAGGCCTTTTTGTAGGATGTCCACATCAGCTTGAAAATCAATAATAGCTCCCAGTTTGCTGTCATCCATGAATTTGGTTAACCAGAGTCCCTTGGTGTTGGCTTGAATTTCAGAGAAGTAGATACCAAACAGGAGAGGACCCAGAACCAATCCTTGTGGGACTCCACTTGTAACTGCTCATAGTCAGATTTGGAGTCAGCTACTTTCACCATGTGGGTTCTGTCAGCGAGCCAGTTGGCAACCCATCTAGTGATGTAAGGGTTAATGCTCAGATTAGTGAGCCTATCAATGATTCCAGAGTGTGGGATGGTGTCAAAGGCCTTGGCTAGATTGAGGTAGGCTGTGTGGACAGCCTTGCTTTCATCCACCACTCTGGTGATCACTTCGAAGAAGTCTATTAGACTGATCAGACATTATCTACCTTTTACAAACCTAAACTGCGTGGGATCTAGGGTTTGAATGTTCCCTATATCCTTATTTATAAGATCTGAATAATATGGATGTCATTCTGCACAAGGGGAGCCCATCAACTGACACAGGAAACTACAGACCCATAAGCTTGACCAGTCTTATCTGCAAGGCCATGGAGAGAATTAATATGGACCTGATCAATAACAATATACAAAATCTACAAAACACTGGACCAGACCCAATTTGGCTTTGTCAAAGGAAGGTTTTGCCTGTTCAATCTGGTGAACTTCTTTGAAAAAATCACCAAGGCCACGGATGAAAGTAAAACAGTACATACCACTTATCTAGACATGAGCAAAGCTTATGACATGATCTCCCACTTAAGGATTATAGATAAACCTACTGAGTTAGGCGTAAAGCCCTACATCATCAGATGGATAGTAAACTGGCTCATTAACAGAACACATGTTGCCTGGATAGGTGAATCTACTTCCAGTAAGAAACCTGTTAGTAGCGGTGTCCTACAGGGCTAATGTTGGGACCCCTCCTGTTTGGTATATAGTTTTCTAAAGTGAAGCCCAATGTTGAGGGCCTCTGGCTCACCAGGTTTGCTGATAACTATAAGCTGGGAGCAATCACCAAATCCTCAAATGATGTTGACATCCTAAAAACAGGCCCAAAAATGGCAAACAACTAATGCCAAAACCATGGTCTGAGACTAAATGCTAAAAAAATATGTAATCATGCACTTTGGTAAATCTGATATCCCTGCAAATTATAATATTGTTAGCACACCCCTAAAAGTAGACCCAGCGGTGAGGGAACTAGGAAGACAGATAGATAGTAACCTAAACCTTGACCACCAGGTAGCTACAGCAGTGAGGAAATCCTTCTGTGTGCTCAACTTATAGGTAAAGGCATGGCATCAAGATCCAAAGAAGTCATAGCGCCATTGTACTTAGCCCTCATCAAGCCCATAAATTATGCTCCCTTCTGCATGTACCTAACCAGGCACCTACATTAACTGGAACTGCTCCAGATATTTCTCACTAAAATATACAAACCTTAAGATATGTCTTATGCAGACTAACTAAAAGCCCTATCCCTTTTCTCCATCTGATATCATTTATTGAGAGGTGACTTATGCCTGACCTGCAAATCATTCTCTGATCCAGCCCTGATAAAAATGTTACATATTCACAAGAAAAGTTATATAAGGGGTACGGGTTCCATGGACCTGAACCTTATTTGTGACTCTAACAGAACTTGCTGGAGAGACAGATTCGTATCCCAAAGGCTACCTTGTCTATGGAATAAACTTCCCATTTTCGTAAAACAAAGCCTGATACCAAAGAAACCCACTACCCTGATACTACCCCATCCCATATCTGGGGAATAAGATATAATGTTGATATATGCTGGGTACTATTGACTTGGCTTGTAAAGGCTCTTGTGTAATTAGTCTAGTAATCACATGAAACCACAAAAAAAATAAAAGAACACTTGAACACAGGAAAACTGTTAAGAAGTTAGTGATTTTGTCCTTTTAATGAACAAAGTTATCAGAAGACATACAATATTCCCCAAGCAATTTAAATACTTTACAAACATGTAAAACACACTGTGATTGGTTAATTCCTTAACCTGTCAGCTTTAACTTTTAAAATAGGTGACAAAGGTACGTGATCATTTAGTCCTAGTGAAACATTAGCATTCAGGAGAATTTGCCAATATAATTCTCTATACAGGAACTTGTTCAATCAACACCCCCACTAACTTTTATTGACCTTATCCAAAATAAAAAAAAAAATTAAAACATTCACATTCCAGAGAATGTTTATACAGAGCATTAATACTGTCCATTTTTCTAATACATAAAATATGTTCATATGTTCTTTTTCTTAAAATCTAGATTAGTCAGTGTAAAATCCTGAACACTTTAAATACAAAGCAATGTAAATCACACCACTGGTGCTACAATTACATTTTCCCAGACATGGTAAAACTCTTTAAAAGCCATGCACAGTCACATTGGGCCCTAGAAGAATATAACAATAAGCATGTGCCGCACACTTATTTAACATTAATGGAACCACTGTCATACTTGTTTTCAAAAATTTCTTTCAAATTTTGTATGGATTTATAACTAACCTGAGCATGGGTCTATGCTTCTCAACTGTCCCTGATTTTCAGGAACATCCCTAATTTTGACACAAAGTTTAGCTCTGTCCCTCTTAATCCCTCATAAAACTGGTGACTTTTGTAGATATGGAGGTGGGTTACACTTAATAAATAATCACAATAATTGGAGGTACAGACTTCTTTTACTTCAGAAAATGTATATTCATTCACATTATCGTATTCTGTTAACATCTAAACTTAACAGGACTGGCATTTTACAAAAAGTGTTTCTGATTATTTCTGGATTTTCCCTGATCCTGTTGAGATTTGTCCATATTTAGTTGAGAGCTATGCATGGGTCCTAACTTCTAGAACTCAAAAAGAAAATGCTATAAAACCATTCAAGTTCCCCTGACTTATGCCCCTCACCTCAGAATATCTATAGAGCGATACAAATATATTGTTTTGCCAAAGCCTCTGTTTATTCTCTTTAAAATACCAACAATAGGTCCAACATTGTTTCATACAGTTTCCATTGAATAAATATCTCAATGTATTTCATACAAATGACATTAATCCTGAAAGGCCAGTGTTGAAAATGAGAAAATGACAAGAGGGCAAGTTGCTTTCATTCACAGCCAGCCCCCCCCCCCCCCCACACACACACACAAAACACAGTTAAGTGACAGCAATAAATAATGATTTACCAAGACAATTCAGTTTAGTGACAGAGCACCACTCTGCTGAATGGAGTGAGACAAGAGGATGTGCTACACCTGGATTGTAGCAAGGCTCAGGCATTAAACCCTATTAGAGAGGGGTGAGGAACTGGAATACCCTAAGAGAGACAGAAACCCAAATAATGAAGCAGACATGATGTTATAGGCTTAATAAATGGAAGCACTTCATTTAGAGTAACAGGTATGCAGAAAAGTCATGAAATGTTACGTGGTTCCATTCTGGGCTTAGTCATGGGTAGCATATTTGTGTTAGATATACCATATTGACTTACTGGTAACCTGGGGGGGGGGTCTCATGGCACATATCAGAAAGAGGTGGGACATTTCTATTAGCTCATGGCCAGTTTACTGTCAATTATAAATGAAAATCAGTCACACACCTAGTAGGACAAACATGGTCAACAAAAAATAAATAACTAGTAACAGATATTGGTTGTACAGCAACTTCAGCCTATTCCTTGATAACACCTGGACTGTTGCTGTGATAGTTGATGTAGAGACCAGGCTCTGATGAGATTGATGTGGCATACATGCAGGCAGATAGCAGCAAGGAGTTAAACAGGAAGGTGCAGTGTAGTGCAGTACATTGTGTGTGTGTTGTCTGGGCATTCATATGTTTATAGTGTTGGCCAGTGGAATGACATAGCAGGAAAGTACCCATGTGTCAGATTCACCACATATAGAATAATTTGGTGAAAGGCAATGTACAGCCGAGCTGGGCAAAGTGACAGACTACTTAGCTCTATCTCTGTTAGAGCAGCTTCACAAGTCACTGAGTTAGCTTATTACATATAAGATGCCTAACGTTACGTAATGCATTGTGTGCCCAGTTCAGGCAGCCGTCAAGAGAAAGGAAAATTAGGCCAGTAAGAAACATGAGATGGATACTTGCTAGCCTGGCAATGGGAATAGAAGAGCTAGGACATACCAGGTGGATGTTTTTTCCTGGAAAAGTATATTGCTGAACTCTTGATTCAGGAAGATTTGTGCATCTGTGTCTATTTAGACAGTTTCTCTTGTATATAGCAGAACAGAGAGGAGAAAGTGGCATTCAGTCTGAACACATTAGACTGCAGCGAGGAAGAGTGAGTGTCTTAGTGAACAGGAAAGAGAAGTACTGAAATAAATATGCATAGTAGTCTGAAAGAAATACGATGCAAATAAGTGATTACTTCTCAGGCAATGGGCTGGAGTCATGAAACATATTTATGAAGACACTGCTACAGTGTACATTAAGTAAGGAGTTCAAGGCTGCCTGGGGCAAATGGATGTAGGGGCAGGGTGAATGCATGGATGGTAGTCGCTCATAGGTGGGCTGCTGTATTCAGGTGGGCTTCATGTTTCACTTTCAGTCAACATTTTTTTAATACACATGCATTCATTCATAAAATGGCTATACTATTTAAGTGGAAGGAATTTAAAAAAACTAGTATAATGTGCCTTAATAAGAATCTTATATTGAAATACATCTCATATATTGAAAATATAATCTGACATAATTTTTAAAAGCTTTTCTGTAGTTACTTTTAAGTATCAATAATTTTAACATTCTGGTGATGTCTGTCTAGATTTAATTTTAGGTCCTACCGCTGGGTTAAAGGCATGGTCTTTGCAGTTAATGAAATCAACAGAAACCCTACTTTGCTGCCTAATATCACCTTTGGATTTCAGATACTTGATTCCTGTAGCAAACCTTCTGGTGCCATTGAATCTTGTATGAGGATCCTCACTGGGAACACAGCCATTCCCAATTATCAATGTAAGACGTTTGGGAATGTGGCTGCTGTAGTTGGGGAATACAGTTCACAGCTGACTATTCCAATAAGCAGACTACTGAGTCACAGAAAATACACTCAGGTAAGACAAATATAATTTATATTATAACAGTTCATGAAATGGTCCAGGAATATTAAAAATGTCAGTAAGAGATGGAATAACATAATTAATAATTTTGGGAGGCATATGAAGCACAAAATATAAAAATAAATGTTTTCCACTCTGCTGCACCTTTCAAGAGTTCCCTTATTATAGAATTCCAAAGCAGGCTTGCAGAAGCAGAAAGCAGATAGAAGGCTGAGTTAAATGGAGTGAGTTTCATTTTTGGCAGCACAAGGCCATAATGTGAGTCTGGCAGTCAGTGAGTCTGGCAGTCAGTTTCAGATGTATTCTTTAGTGAATGCTTAAAAGTCCAGCATCTGATCAAACCTGCTGCTACAGAGTACTGTTCACTCTATTGGGTATGGTCTCGCTAGTTGGACCTTCAATAGCTCCATATAAAGACCTAAACTGACCTTTTTTGCAGCTTTCTTATCATATCTAGTTGAATATCCAACCTTTAATATATTTTGACTATATTCTTTTTCCTCCATGCCTGCTGAGAATCAAGTTTTCTTCCTTTAGGTGTCAAGCCCATCCATCCTTGCAGCTGGGTACATTACCTGCAAAAAATAGAGCCACCCAGACAGGATCATCTTTCAGGCAGCCATGGAGAAGACTGTGTCCTCGCTTTTGGCTGAACATGTTGTAAACTTAAGGAGGGTGTATTTGTACTAAGGGTTTGTATTTGCACTCGCCAAGACACAGCAATCCATGTTTCAGGATGGACCTTAATTGTTTTCAAGCTGGAGAAATACATTCTACCACTCCCTTTTCTATATTTCCTATAATTCAGGGCACATTGTCCAGAACCATTTCCCCTTTGAAGGCTGACATGAGCACCACATTATAGCAGGATTAATCTTGAATTGTCACCAGTCCACCCACCTTTGAAAGACCATGGACCATGACCCTGATCTTTGTGTTGGCCACACGTTGCCTTAGTCTATACATTACCTGTACAACACAAATTTTAAAATAATACAATAAAATAAGTCTCTGAAAAATGCATGAAGTCTCTGAAAAATGAATACAGCCATACTTTAGGTTGTAATTAAAGCTAATACTAGAAATTTTGTTTTGCCAAGCAGATCAAACTTAGAACTAGCAACAAACATTATATTGTTTATTATTTATTTGATAAATTTGCTGATTGAATAAGTGCACTGGTTTAGTGACCTTTACAGGCATGACCTAAGCCTTGTGTGAAACATCTAAGGAATAAGCAGTAAAAGAGCAAGCAATAACATTTAAAAAAGCAAATACAATTTAGGGTATTTATGTAAAATGTAAAGGATGAATGAAGAGTCAGACATCATAGTAACACAAAGCAGTTGCTAACATAACCAAAAGCAGTAATAAAACAATTGAAATAGTAAAAGTTTTGTTCATGGGTCTTGACATGTAATGCAATACTTTCAAGTGTCACTAGCCTTATGAATATGAAACAAGGAGTGATAAGGGTGAGAAGCATATAAGCAAAAGGCCACGCATTATCTTTTCATGAAATTAAAAATAGTCTAGAAAAATCAGTCATCTTTCTAAAACAAAACGTGAAAAACATTTTGAGTACAGAATTTGTCTGATAAACAAAGGATACTACATATGGAGGAATGGCACCATCATCATATTGAATTAACATTGAGGTATTGCAGTACATTAAGAAATATTTTGCAAGGATAGCAAGTAGGGCACACAGTACTGAGCCTTAGGCACACTTGAAGTGGTGTCAGGATAGCTGAGCAGCAGTGAGAGAACTGTTATAGGAACGAATCAGACAGAAATGTCCAAAGCCCAGTCTAGTAAGTAAGTGATATTAACTGATGGTATCAAAAGCTTTGAAAAGATCTAAAAAATATGAAGCCAGTGAGATGTCCAAAGCTGAGGTTTGAAAGTAAGTTTTCCATCATTGCAGAAAGAACTGTTAATCCTGTGAATGCCTTTCAATCTATGATGACAATAAGAAAATGTACTTTTCTAACTTGTTCATTTCTTAACTGGTCTATGAAATGTTTTTTTCTCAGATTCTTTTCAGCTATGACCTACTCTCTCTCTCTCTCTCTCTCACTGTCATAGGTTCATAGGAGATTACTAGGCTAATCGCTCAAGAGTCCTCACTCCAACTGTGTAATCAATAAAAGAGGGTATGTTACTGTGACACTCCAGCACTGGCTCAGTAATCAAGGAGCCTCAATCCTTACCACTAGTAAAAGTGGGAGATGTACACACTGAGTGTATGACAAGTACACACACAGTAAAGTAAAATTTCCCTTAAGAGCACACAGAGATCACAGTCAGTCTGTGGCTGGTTTCTCCCTTTCTCTCCAGGTCCCCAATAAGACTCCCCACTGGCACAGCTATAGAGTTGACATTTCAGCTGAGTGTCCAAGCCAAGCCCTTCAGCACCCTCACTGGCCAACCAGTGCTTTGTGTCCCTGCCCAAGTAGCTCTCACACACACACACACACACACACACACACACACACACACACACACACACACACACATACATTTTGAGGTTTGATTTATACACAAAACCACACACACACACACACACACACACACACACACACACACACACACACACACACACACACACACACACACACACACACACACACACACACACACACACTCACACAAACCTGGGAAAGGCTGGCACAGGTTTACTAACTATACCCCCTTCTGCAACACTGAATCCTTCAAAACTCATCTTTTTCTTCACCTATCTTCCAAATGGAAATGCTCCTGCTTTCACCCCACTTGAATTCTAGGGACTCCCCACTAAGCTCTCCTTACCCCCACTCCACTATACTCTCATACTTATTCTTATTTCTCAAAAGATCCAGAACTAGCAGACTTTAATTGACTCCAAGCATGTAAATATTGTTTCCTCAAAAAAACCCCACTCTGTCGTCAAGTTGTTAAACTGTCTCATAATGTATATTACACTCTGCAACTCTCGAATGTATGATCCTTACGCTTGTATTTCACTTTATTTTCTATTTTGCAGCCTATACTGTATGGTATTTCACTTTGCAACCTTTATTTGCATTTTGTAACCTATATTGTATTATACTGTTCATGGAGCTTTTCTCCCTGGGCCTCCACTGAAAATGGGCACTTCTTGGCCCAGTGGACTTCCCTGGTAATCAAACTGAAAATAAATAAATAAATAAGGTAGTTTTCACTGCCACCAGCCACTACTTATCAGCTACTTTAAAGTCCTTAACAAAGGGTATCCAATCTTACTGTGTAATGTTACTATTTACTCCAAATGGTAGTTTGACCAAGAACAAGGCTATTAAGAGTGGCCTACATTGTGTCACCAAATAAATATGCAAGTACCCTAATATCACAAATATCAGCCACAAATGTAGGCTTAAATATATTTAATAATAGATGATAAAAAAAACAAGAAAATACTCAATGAATCATTACAATAACGTTATTGGTCAAAATCACAGGAAATATTTAAAACAACATTGCAGGACAATCTCAGATAAACACAGAAAACATCTAAATTAATCTTTATTATATTCCTAACTATATCTAAAAGAATTACTATATGCTAGAAACATACTATTACAGCAAGGCAAGTGAGATGTGGTGAGTGGGTGTGGGTTTTCCAGCTGATGTTGTCAGGTCAAAGACAAATACAAAATGCACAGTCTCTCTTTCAAAGACTTCTTAAATTAATATCTCAAATATTGCTGCTGAGATACTTGTAGCATGATATCACTTCTTATCATCAGACTATCCCAGGTGAAAACCCCAATTGCTAGGAACTGCTAGCATTTAGCATCTCCCTGTGAAAAATACACATCACTCATATCTTTGCAGCTGCTGGAATACATAAAACAATAAAACACTTATAAGACAATGCAGAAGGCTCCCTAGTTTTAGATATCCTGGCTTCTTGCTGCATTGAAACCATCTCTTTTATTACATGGTTATAAAACAATTAATTTCAACAATTTTTTCTGATGTTTTGCAAGTTAACCTTCTATGTGCCAGTTCCCACTGTTAAAACATACACATTTGCACAGTTACAATAGTTTATATACATTTCTGTTCTTTTCAGTAGGGTACACTGTGGATACATCTTTAAGCTCAGTACTGTGCAAACCCTTTTCACACGCACTTTGGTATCAGCAGTTTGATATACACATAACATACAGTTATAATACATTTGTAACACAAGCATATAAATCATGTTGACATTCATAAATTACATATAAACATTTACAAAATTCCAGACAGCTGTGCTAGCAGTATCTTCCTCTGTCACACTTCTATATAATTCATATTAATATTCACAAATGGCATATAATTAGTTACAAAATTCCAGATAGCTAGGGTGGCAATATTTCATTTTGTGACAGTTGAAAAGGATGTGAACTTTCCCACTATCTCTATTAAAAGATTGCTGGATATGGTCATCCTGAGGCAATGTAAAAATTGCCTCATGTTTACTGACAACCAGTTAATTTTCAAACAAACTTGATATGGTATGTAAGAGATGCATTTACACAATGTCATTGGTGGCAAAGCTCGCACATGAAAATGCTCCTAATGTCAAGAAGGCTGCCAGTAGTATATACGCTGCACTCATCATACACAATTCAAAGCAGACATATAGACCCACATATGCTGAAGCACTTAAATGTAACCTTCCTAAACCCCAAAAGACCTCCTAGACAAAGTACACATAACAAATACTCTCAACAGCCCTGAATGCACTCTTTCAAAATAACACCCACATCAACACATGCAGCCCCATCTCATGGAGCCTCTACATCTAAGCCTATAAGGCAAGCCACCACACAATCCAAAATTTTGCTAATTGGAGACTCCATTGTGAGAGACACTGATGCCCCTCTCACCAGGCTGAGTAAGGAGAAAGTCACAGTCATTTACTAATCAGAGGCTAGGATCCGCCACATTATCCATGCACTCAGGTCATTGGATCACAAATACCAATATGACTCAGTCATAGTACATATGGGTGCAAATAACCTCCCTAGACTATATGAAGAGAGACATCATGGAGCTCTTGGAATATATGTCCCAGGCTGCTATGATAATCATTTTACCTTCTCCAAGGATAATGACACAATATGAGCAAAAGATGAATGACTTTCATAACTGGCTTAATTTCTAGTGTCATTCTAAGGGGGTGCAATATTTGTCAGCATGGAAGGAGATGATCAACAGACCATGCTACCTTGCCATGGATGGTCTGCACCTTTGCCCTCTCAGCTTTCAAATATTAGCTAAAACATTATCTTCCTCCATAGTGCCTTTTTAGGCAATGTCAAACTGAAAGTATTACTGATATAGCAAATTAACACCAAGAAAATCTAAAGGTATTACTGCTCAATGCTAGGAGTCTAAACAAAAAAACTCCACTCCCTCAAAGCTCTCTTTACTCTAGAGAATGCTGATGTCTGTGTGGTTTAAAGCCACGGAGAACACAATGACAGTGCAAGGTTATAATGCCTTCCACACATTTAGATCAGCTACTACACAGAGAGGGACTAAAGGTGGGGGGGGTCTTGATTTATATCAAAAATAAATAGATCTCAAGACTGGTGAAACAGGACAATACACTTGAACTTCTCCATGTTTAAATCACCACTCTGGCACTGTTGACAAACTCAAGAGGTTAGGTACAAATCCTTATGTCTACCGGTGGATAGCTAACTGGTTCACAGACAGGACACAGGAAGTTAGAACTGGGTAATGCACTTCTACAAAGTGGCCAGTCACAAGTGGAGTCCCTCAGAGATCGGTCCTGGGACTGCTCCTTTTTGTCATTTACTTTTCTGAAGTCAAGGCCAATGTCAATGGCCTCTAGCTGACTACATTTGCAGATGATTGCAAATTAGGAGCTGTCATTGAATTCCACACCAACACAAATGTTCTCAAGGAAGGGTTTACACAGACAAACAATTGATGACAGAGGCATGGACTAAAACTAAATGCCAAAAACTACATAATAATCTCCTTTAGTAGATGTCCACCCCTGGTAACTATCAAATTGACAACACTCCCCTTAGAGCTATCCCAGTAGTCAGGGACTTACGGACAAATATAGACAGTAATCTAGCCTTTGACCATCATGTGTCTACAGTAGTAAAAAATCATTCTATGTTGTACAACTTATAAACAAAGGTATGGCATCTAGGTCCAAGGAAGTCATTGCTTCACTGTATTCAGCAATCATCAGACCTATCATTGAATACAATGCCCCACTTGGTATGTACCTAACCAGGCATATCCAAAAACTGGAACATCCACAGAGGTTCCTCACTAAAAGAATACAGGACATAAGTACCATGTCCTGTGCAGACCCCTCAAGGTCCTATCCCTGTATTCTGTCTCCTACAGACTGTTGAGGGGCAATCTATGCCTGGTATAGAGGGCATTGTCAGACCCCACTCTGATGGACCTCTTGCATATCTGCAAAACAAATGGCACCAGAATTATCTGTTCTAGACATAAACCTTGCCTGTAATATAAATAACTGCTGAAGAGACAGGTATGTATCCCAGAGACAACCCCATCCCTGGAAAAGGATCCCCATCCATGTGAAGTTGAATTCCTCCCTAAAACAATTCAGGTGTAACTTGGACAGTTGGATGGGGAACAGGAAATTCATCCCTGGTTTGGTGCCTATGTTACAAATGGACACAGGCAGCCTGTAAATAGTTCATCTCCCAAGCTCATGCTTACACTAATTAATGGTATCAGAATTTATGAAGTTAGGAAATTATCTCTAGGAAATGAGGGATTTTAGAAGCAATGCCAGAACTGAAACAGCTAATCAGTGGGAGACCAAGTTTTACATATAGAAATTGTCAGAATTTAAAAAGGAGATTCTTCTACAAAGACATGAAGTTGAATGATGAAAACAAAATAATTAGGAAGAACTGTGGAATATATCCATGTTATAATTGTAGCTGTTGTAGATTTATTATCACTGGAAATACTTTTAAGCATCCAAGACTAAGAAATAGTATGTTTTTGATCATTATGCTACATGTAACACTATGAATATAGTTTACTTAGCAGCTTGTATTACATGTTCTGCATTTTTTGTTGGCACATGTACCCACAAGCTGAGAGATCGCATTATAGAACATAGATCAGAGATGGATAGAAATGTCTCAGCTAATCCATTTACAAAGTATGTTGCTGAATATGGTTCCGACCATGTTTTAAGTTTAAGGTTATGGATGTGATATACAAAGGAATCATGGGGCGACAGTACTATTTTTTTTAGAAGTTAGAGAATATAATTGGATTTTAAGACTGCAAGCAGAATCTGAACCAGGTATTAATAGCACAGATAGTATTAAACCTATTCTTATAAAAAACAAATACAATATAAGTGATTGTTGATTTTAACAAATGTGTCTTACATTATTTGCTCATGACTAATATTTGTTTGATTTTAGTTTTATTTCAATGAGTTAATTGCTTGATGGTATCTTTCTTTTGATTGGAGGCTGTGCCACATGATGTTTATTTGAATGCTTTTTAATGTGAGTTGATTGCATTGTATTTTACCTTTGCACTGAAGAAGGGTTGTTACACAAAAGCTTTGTACTTTGATTAAACATTTTATACTTGGCTTGGTGTTTCTGTAGTCTAAGTTTTGGTTTTTAGCTTGGTTTTGCTGCTCTAGAACCAGTTTACTGCAATATTATATCCAGTTTTTGCTGGCAAGTGGATGGGGAAAAGAAAATTCATCCCTGGTTTGGCACCTATGTCTCTAATGGACACAGGCATCCTGTAAAGGGTTGATCTCTCAGGCCAATGTTTTATCTCCCAAGCCTCTACTCACACTTATCAAGGGTACCAGAACTTGTCAGAGATTTGGGATGCATGGCTAGGCTTAAAAAGGTCCATGTGGTTGCTAGCCTAGTAAACACGTATGAACCTAAGAATCTAAGCCTAGTTTTACCCAGAGTTTACCCAATTTTCTTTCCCTAGGGGAAAGATAACAAGGGTCAGCAAGTGGGATTTTGACAATTTTTATAGACTGCCTCTGTCCATATGGGACATGGGCACCACTCTAGAAATGAATTTGGATTTCCCATCCATTGGTTCAGTTTGCACTTGAAGATGGTCAGGAAAGGGCTCTAATTCATGTGAATAGGGAGCCTATTCCAGAAGAAGGGAAATCTCTGGGACACACTTCTGTCCTCTAGCATGACTTATTCATTGCCAAAGATTAGGTTTAGATCCTTGGATCTGGTATCCCTCATGCAGTTATTTTTGTGAGTATGCAACTTTTCCATTAGGGCTGGATCAGAGAGTGCCTTGTAGGTCAGGCATAGATCATCCCTCAGTGATTGGTAGGAAATTGAATACAGTATTAAGGCTTTTAATTGGTCCACTTATGACATGTTGGGTATACCCTGTATTTTTTGGTGAGAAACCTCTGAGGACAATTCAGCTGTTGCAGGTGTCTGGTGAGGTACATGCTAAAGGGTGCATTGTACTCGATTATTGGTCTGATGAGAGCCAGGTACAATGGTACTATGATATCCCTGGGTTCCATACACTAGATCGAATTTTCACTAATTCAAAATAGTGCATGGAATGCTCACTGCAGCAAAAGTACACTTAATCGAAAGTGAACTTACGTGAAGTTCAGTACAATGAACGGGTGTTGTACTGAACTTCTGTGCAGTACTCACAGACCTTAGGGTTAGGGCACGGGTCATAGTAAGGGGATAGCCCTACGGGCTATCCCCTTACCATGACCTGTGCCCTAACCCTAAGGTCTGTGATGACTGCAGCGCAGTGAAGGACAGCAATGTCCTCCACTATGGTGCGATAGTCATGAACTTTAGGGTTAGGGCATGGGTTAGGGTAAGGGGATAGCTTTACTAACTATCCCCTTACCCTAACCCGTGCCCTAACCCTAAGGTCCATGACTATTGCACCATAGTGGAGGACATAGCTTGTTTTTTATGTCCTCCACTGTGCTGCGGTGTTTTCGGTAAAGTGCACTTACGCAAAAGTTCACTTTCTTTAAAGTGAACTTTCGCAGAAGTGAGGCTTCCTATTACAAGTTCGAAGTAGTGAACTTTTATTCTTGTAATAGGAATCCGATATCCTTAGATCTGGATGCCATGCCCTTACTTATAAGCTGAACCGCATAGAAAGATTTCCTCACCACAGTGGACAAATGGTGGTCAAAGTTCAGATTACTATCTATCTGAGGACTCAGATCTCTCACCACTAAGTCCATGCATTTCTAAGCATTTAGTTTGAGGCCATGGCTTTGACACCAATAGTTAGTCTGTGTCAGTCCTTTCTGTAGGATATCAACATCATTTGGGGAGTCCATGATTGCCCCCAACTTGCAGTCATCAGCAAACGTGGTCAGCCAAAGGCCATCTGCATTTGTCTTGACTTCTGAGAAGTATATACCAACCAAGAGGGGCCCAGCAGCGAGCCTTGTGGTACTCCACTGGTGACTTGCCTCTGCTGGATGTGGATTCCCCCACTCTAATAACATGTATCCTATCCATAAATCATTTGGCTATCCATCTGGTGACGTAGAGGTTCATGCCCAATTTTGTGAGTTTAGCTATAATAACAGAGTGAGTTATTGTGTCAAATGCCTTAGGGTAGGCAGTATGCACTGTTTTATCCTCATCCACGGCCTTGGTGGCCTTCTCAAAGAAGTCCACCAGACTGAGCAGGCAGGACCAGCCCTTTCACAAAACCAAACTAGGTTGGGTCTAGTGTCTGGAGATTTCCTATGTCATTGTTAATCAGGTATAAGATTATCGTTTCCATAGCCTTGAATATGAGGCTAGTCAGACTTATGGATCAGTAGCTTCCTGGGTTCATTGATGATCCCCCTTGTGCATACAGATGACTGTTGCACTCCTCCACTCTACTGGGACAAAATCTGTTTGGAAACTGTGGTTAAATGGACATCTGAGTGGGTCTGCTAGGTCATGCTTCAAGCTATTTAATAGATAACCTGGGATTCCATCAGGGTGCATTGATGCTGTGTTTCTAGCTTTATAGAATGCAGTTAAGGCCTGTTCTTTTGTTAAAACAGGCAAAGAAATGGTAGGGGGGATTTCATGGGGAGTGACTGGAGGTATTAAGGGGGTAAAATTTGAGTTGAATTTATTGGTCAGCAGGTTTGCTATTTCTTTTGGCTGAGTATAGGTAGTACCATCTACAGCCAACTCAGCACATTGATGAGTGTTTCCCAGAACATTTCAGACATAACTAAAACATGCTTTGTGGTTGCCATTTGCTTGGTAGGCTATTTTATTCTTGTATTTAGCTTTTGAGGACTTTATTAGTTCCCTGATTTGCCTGTTGAGACTAATGAGGGATTTTTTTTCTCTGTTGTGCACCCTCTCACTTGCTTCTCGACAGGAATTTTTTCCTTATTTTGTATAATCTATTTATGCCAGGGGTCTACCAAGGTGACTTGTTTTTCTGGATTGACCAGCGTTTAGTTCAATCAGGAGCTGTCCTTTCTAAGCAGTTGTTTAAATGATTGTACAGGGCATTCATGTATACGTCTGCATATGCGTTTGTGTTTTCAGGGTTAGGGGGAGTTTTAAAATTACCTGTCTATGACTTAATAGAAAGTAATTTGCCTTGGAAAAATTCTTTATGGTTTTCGGGTTTGATAGGAGTTCTACCATTACATTTATTTCAAAGGAAACCAATTTATGACCTAATTTTCCTGATGAGGACATTAAGCTGGGGAGGGGGGGGGTGCAATTTTCCCCATGTTTGTGAGTACTATGACGAGGATATTTGAGCCTCTAGTGGCAGTGCAGAATAGCTGTTCAAGAGCATTTGCATTGATAAAGTCTAAAAGTCTTTGAGCCTGCATGTTACTGGTCATGTATGTTTCCCGGTTTATGGAGGGGTAGTACAATTTGCCCATGAGTAGTGTGTTGGGCTGAAGGGCAAGTGATTCTAGCAACTTCAAGTATGTGGAGTGGTTTTCATGGTTCATGGTTGGGGACCTGTAGCTAGTAATGATATGGTGGGGGATTTTGCCTCTGGTCAGCCAGACAGGAAGTAGCTCAAGCGAGTCACCCTGTTCAACCATCTTGTAGTGTAATTGTTTTTTATGTAAATGGAAACAAATCCTCCTTTCATTTTTTTTTCTTTTCAGAGGGTGGTCTGAATGTGTAATAAGCATTGTAGACTTGCACTGCTGGAGTGCTTTCCATATCCTTAAACCAAGTCTTTGTAACTGCACAGACATCTGCATTCTCCAGGGTGAGGAGAGCTTCAATGGAGTGCAGTTTCTTTCTAAGACT